>NC_142200.1:21378015-21529554 GCF_049639895.1 Pseudopodoces humilis
AAAAAAACCTCTTCAGAATATTGTAGAAACAATTTCTCTACTTTCTGATTATGATTAAATCTTGGTGTGCTTTGAAATCCCTAATGTGTAATGCAAACCAGGATTTGGGGTGTTAGGAATGCATCCCCACCCTTCTTCCAAAACGCTCTGTAAATTATCATCTGCAGACCCCAAATCCTTGAGCGGAGGAGGGAAGGAAGGAGAGGAAGGCAGGGAGTGGAAGAGGGAGAGAAGGGGGAGAGAAAGAGAGAGAGAGAGAGAGAGAGAGAGAGGAGAGAGGAGAGAGATTAGAAGCACTTTTCACCTCTTGGTCCCGTCAGTGTGCTCAACGCCGAGAACCGTGCTTCAAATCCGGTGTTATCGTTAGGCCTGATTCAAAGGAAGTGAAATAGTCTACTGAGAAAACAGTGGAAAAAGTAAAGGTCCTGAAGAAGTAAGTGCTGCATGTTGAAACGTATGCATGTCACACCCCATTTGTCTTTCATATTGAAGAATAAAGCAGCCTGTCCCGCAGCAGTTATTATACACCATATTCTTTATTTTAAAAATGCAAGAAATTTGGCACAAAGAACAAAAAAATCAACTGATGAAAAGCATTTATGTCATGGTTTAAATTAAGACCTTTGTAATGCAAGAATTACATCAGCAGTGGGCTTTGCTTAATGAAAATAAGACAGTGTTTTTAAAGACCATGAACGAACAAATCCCCTCTGCTTTCTGAAAGAGACAAAATGCAGATATAGACAAATAGATAATTTAAGCTGAAATCAGAGCAAATCACACTTTGATACCTTTAGGAATTACTGAAGTTTCTATTCCACTGACAATGCTGGGTCAATGAAGTCAAGCGAGAAGTTATTTGATATTCACATGTGGATTTGAAATATTGTCAGGGGATATTAGGTATTACAAAGTCTCTTCGATACTGTCATTGCTCGAACTTCTGGTTAAGATTAATTGAAATTTTACGTTCTTTTCTCTTTTGATGTGTTTCTGTTTTGGGGTCCACCTAACAGGAATTAAAAGGGCAAATGTTCTACATTATCAACTGTTTTAAATGTTTATTAGCATATTATTTTGATATAATGATAGTTAAGGATTTAATAAAAAAATCATTTTGAATGAGAAGTGAATTAATATGATCCATTTGGGGCTACTAGCAATGATGTAGTAATGATTTGATTAATGTGAAAATCTACGGGTGGAGGTAACAAAAAGGAAGTGAGGTCTCCCCTCTTTGATGTGTATTGTTTGATATAAACTTTTGTCTCTGTACTTTGTCCACGTTTCTATCTCTATCAGTCTGCTGAATGGCTGATGTAAATATAAGCAGCAATTTTTCTGATGCAAAAGGAACATTGTAAAGCAAGATAAAATAGCGGTTTCTAGTAGAGATGAGAATAGAGCTTAAAATCTAGACAGAAAACTTTCTACTGTAATATGGTGAGTATAATTATACATTATTTTTATACTTCTATACTGCATTAATGTGACTGGAAACTGCAAAACAATTGTATCAGGACCATGTTTTGCCGTTACTGATGACAAATGCAACTGGTTCAGCCACAAAACATCATATATGTTTTGGGGGTGTGTGTTAATGTGTGTCTCCAAATATATATGTGTTATCTACCTCCTATAAAAATACCATAGGCACCTGAAAAAAGTTGATTTAATTATCTCGTTCTTCAGAGAGAAAAAAAGGGCAATATTTCAATACTCTGTTACATTTTGTGTATGAACTAACTATGAGCTAACCATCCACATGCTGCAAAATGAAGTTAGATTGAATATTTGGGAATAAAAAGAAATGAGATGGGCATGCACAGCCCAGAATGAACAGCAATATTTATATTTTATAAGCATGTTTTGTTCATGTATTATTTCTGAACAGTGTGATCAACCCACTGGCAGTACTCAAGATTATGATGAATATTAACACATTGCTAGTCAATCTGGTTTAAAGATTTTCTGAATTAGTTAAGAAGAATAAATTATTTCTTATCTGGGCAAAACTAGCTATCCAAATCTTGAATGATCTTTCAACCTAACAACATTTCTCTGTGTGTCTGTTGGGGTTTCCAGGAAGAGAGTCCGTTCTGTGATAAAACAAGCCTTGTTCTCTGTGCACCCTCAGTAATGAAATAATAAGCAGCAGAGGGCTTCCAAATAAAAATTATGGCTGTATGTTAGAAAATAATTGTCATCTTTTACTTCCAGAGAACTTCTGATATCTACTTAATTTTGAAAAAAATGCAGTTAACAATTCACTTTCATTTTCCACTTCCTTCTGGTTGTGGGAATGAAATGGTAAAGGGAAGGGATGAGGAAAGACAGAGCCTGAATCTGTAGCCAGAGCAGGTCAGCAGCCAGGGCTGGTGTCCATGAGCCCTGCTTGAAAGCAGCAGCTGCAGGACTGGAGCTGATGCTAAAGGTGATCTGGCATGCAAGAAGGAAGGGAGATAAGAGGGTTGGATTTGCTGCTCCTTTTATTTGTGCACACACACACACGTTTCTTATTGATCAAATACAACCCTTCCTCTCACTACTGGTGTCTCTCAGGGAGGACTCAGCTGTTAGGAGTCTGCCCACTCCTTGAATAATGGCAGTCAATACACAGTGTTTACCAAGAAATCCTTCCCTCTTGCTAAGTATTGTTTTCAAGAAATTTAGGTAGGAGGTAACAAAACAAAACAACTTCAAGCTGTCTAAATTGAAAAAGAAATGGGGTTTCTTCCATGAATTCTTTTCCCTTTGGTTTCTGTAATACCATGCCATACCTTGTGCTTGCATCATCTCGAGTATCCACAATCACCAGGGAATAAAGGGGATCAGTACCTACCTTCCTTGCAGCAAAAAGGAGAAAAATACGCCAGTCTTCTTTTATTCAAGAGAAACCCAGGCAACAGATGAAAAGACTCTAACATCTAAATCATGGATCACCTTGAAAAAAAGCTGATGCCAACATTGATGCTCTCTGATGGGATGGCAGCTGTGAGCTGGGGGGCAAAGAAGGTTGGTTCCCATCCAGCATTTTCTCCCCTTTTGTGCAGAGCCGTGTCTTGCACGCTGCCCTATTGCTGTAACACTAAGGTCCTTGGACATGCAACAAGTAAGGGCAGCCTTTCTCATTGGGAAATCAGTTGCTTATGTTCTGCCAAAGGACTTGACAGATGCTGCTTATGAAAAGATAATGTCTTTTCACCCAGTCACTGCTAGGTGGGTTTGAGCATTAAGCTGCTCTCCTGCCCTGCTGAAGCTTCTGAGCTTTCAAAGCACTTCCCCAGACAGAACGGGCACCAACATGAATAACATTTGTACTGAGGAGCTCTTTCTTGTGGGCAAGGTTCTGACAGCTGAGTATGCCAGGCAGGATCCTGAGTGTGGTGTTTCATGCTGTTGTTTACGAAGCAGATATTGCGCCTGATGCGCTAAATCAAACCAGCAGGTCTTAAAATGTGGTCAACAAAACATGATTTCTGAAGAGCTGGCTACTCACCTGGTAGTAAATTCTCCTTCTGCTAACTGCAAAATTGCATTAGACACAAGCAAAAACCTATTAAATATTTTCCTTACATTAATTTTCTTAATATTAATTTTCCATGTTGGCAAGGGTTCTCATTACCGCAAATATGTTATGCAACTGCACGGCCAGATCTGCACCGCAACTGCTATCTATTAAGGTATAAGCCACATCATGAAAATATTAAAGGATGTCTGCATTAAAAAATTACTATCTCCTGTTTAAAGTAGATTTATATTAATAGAAATAAGCTCTCAGCCTAAAGTGTTTTGGGAAAACAAGAGATCCCTAAGAAGCTTGGTGTGAAGCTGATGATTGCAGGGCCCGATCTTTGGAAATGTGTGCGCTCATAAATAGCTTTATCGGAGGCAGAAGCTGTGCCGAGTTCCAGGGCTCGCTCTGTCAGATGACAGGAATCTGTGTTTGCAAAATGGCTGTGCAGGCAGCCCTGGGAGGGTGAAGACTGCACCTTGGTACGAGCCATGGGGAGAATTTCACCAGCGAACCTTATCTGAACATGCTCGCTTTTTTTTTTTTTCCTAGAATACGGTAAAAGGTGCTACAGCTTTAGACTTCAAAGTTTTAAAAATTATTTGTGGTTAATCCACCTCTGTTACAAGCTCTAACAAGAACTCTGCCCATGCTGTAAAAAGCCACTAATAAGACTACCTTGACTCGAGCCCGGCAGACGCCCTCTTTGATGAACAATCAGCACCACCTTCCCCAGCTGCATGGTCAAATTACAATAAATGATAATTAGCAAATTAAAGCTTAAACAGTTTTCCTGCCTGCTTGAAAGGGAAAAATTGGTTACAAATGCACTTAAGTATTGCTAAACTGAATTTTATTGCATCACAGATGTGTGATTTTTTTTTTCCATAGAAAAAGAAAAGTCAAATTTTATCCTTCTCAACATCTAAAGTTAAGCTTCATACAGAGATGCATACTTACACACAGGCTAATTTTTGCCCTTCAATCTCCAGTGATTTCAATCTTTTAATTTGTAATTGTCCTGACACATTCCTGCTTCCATTTATTTTAATTGTCTCAGATTGTGACTCCTATTTGGAAACTGGAGCACTTGAACTAATTCAAAAGTACTTTCTGAAAGAAATATCCTTCTGTGCAGCATTTTGTAACACTGCTGTTGTAACATATTACAAATTGGTGTTGTCAGACCACCATAACAGCGACCGTCACTTCCCTGCTCTGCCCTTCTAAAATGTTTACTTTATCCTCCAAAAAAAAAATCTAGTTAAGCCTCATGATCAGCCTCATTGCATAAATAAGTGTGAGTTGCCTTGGGTTTCTAACAAGACTATTGAAGTACAGATGGGTTAAATGAGTTGTTAAAAGCCACACAGTAGCTGCATTTTTATTGTAAGGGCTAGCTTGAAGAGTAGCTTCACTGATTTAAAACTTGAACAAAGGAAAGAGAATCCATATGAAAAACAAATGAAAAAAATTCACCCTCTGTGGACAAATTTCTGCTGAAAAGGATATGCACAGTGATCAAAGCAAATTTTAAAGAATGAACGTCTGGAAAAAAAACTTTAAAAGATGTTTTAGTTATAATAATGCAGTTATCCAAATGTCAGTGAATTTGATCAAAGCTGATCTACAGAGCTCAGGTTTAGCATTAGGTGAGTCATTTTCTTTTATTAGTGATGCTTTTTCATTCAAATGGGTAAAAAGGTGAGAGTTTGAATATGTTGAAGGTTTCATTGGCTTACAGTAGGGACAGACAAATGAGGCCCACCTAGTTTTACAATCTGGCCCACAGCTACTTTGTTTTTAATAAAATGCAGCATATTGAAAGGGCTTGTCTCAACATGTCTTGACCCATCCAAACTGGATCAAGATGGAGAGTCCCATATTGAAACCAGTCCACTCCCAGGATGGTGCCTATTGTCCTCAGGGAGTGGGAAGAGTTGCTAAGTAGCCATGGGGCAGACACTAGCCAGCCTTGCTCCTATCAGCCATGCACCCAATCTCTCTCCTGACTGCTTTGGCAGGAACATATTTTCAGTGCTTCAGGGAGTCTTGGCAGTTTATTTGATCATCTTGACCAGCTTTGATACTACCTCAGACTGTCTACCTTACCAGTGAGAGCAGTGTGGAAACCAGTGTGGTGTTAAGTCCTCAGGGCCAGTTTGCAAAGCCCATCCAGTTTTGGGGCAGGGATTTTCTCCTGCCTTGTACTCCAAGCACCTGTATAAGAACAGTGCCTGGGGCTCTCCAAGGAAAAGGAATAAGGCACTGCACAAAATCCTTATTTCTCCTCTCATGAATCATGAACAGCAACCCATCATTGGTGGGTGCCTTGAGGAGCATTTCAGGGTGCCTGTTCTGCTGCCTGGCAGAGGAAACACCTCAAAACCAGGTTCTAAAATAGAGTCTCCTTCCTTCACCTTCCCCATTTTGACTGGGACACCATAAGGTGCTTGGGAGCTTGTTGGGACATTTAGAGAGCAAACTGTGTGAAGACAGGATGTGGGTTTCTTGAGCATCATTGGGAGAATGTTTACTACAACGAGACCCTCATGGTCCATTAATCTCAATGCTATTAGAAAAAACAGTATTAATAGCAGTGTTAAAGTTGAGGGCTTGGGGAGCTGCTACTTTTCACAGCTTGTGACTGAAACTGTGCAAATGCACTTTACAGAGCGTTCTCTCATCTGCAATTTCCTGTTGCTGAAACCTGAAGAATTTTAGTCAAACCAGGTTGCTGCCTGCAAGTGGCCGTGAGGCAAAGGCCAATTGAGCACAGAAACTCCCATGCCATTCCCTCACCTGAATCAGGATTTTATAGTGGGGCTTTCAGGGAAATTTATCTGTTGTGCCCCAGAGTTTAGAGAGACAACCAGCTGCAGGACAAGGTGTCACTAACCTACAGTTTGGCTGCTCTGTGGTGGCAAGTGTCCACCCACACCCTCTTACATACAGTACCTTGTAGCAAAAGCCAGGTATCTCATTCCCCGTGGGAAAGGCAAAGTGAGTTTGCATTTGTCAGGGGTTAAAGAACACATTGGAGCAGTTTCTGACCAGTAGCTGAGGGGCTGAACTTCCACATCCCCTGTTTTGCCTCCAGTAACTTGTTCATTTACCCACATCCTCATTTCCCAGTTGGAAAGCACTGTTGAAGCAGACAAACAAGTGCTGCCTATGTAAGGATAGACCTAGGCAAAGGCTGCAAGGTCCCCACCTATAGCCCTCACTCCTGTGACATAATCCCAGCTCATTTGAATTTACTGAGTGATTTTAGGGAAGTGAACCTGTTGTGCACCTGAGAAAAGGACAGGACCACATGACTGCGCTGCAGACTAATTTTTCGTTAAAAATTTGGTGTGTGTAGAAACTGTTTTTTGTTTTAACAAGGCAAATGAGACTCAGAAAAATGTGAGGTGCCCACGGCTGAACAATTGAAAATCTGTTTTTAACCTTTTTAATGGGAGATTGAAAATATGAATCATGACAAAGCTAAGGTTGTAGCTTGGCAGGAACATTATGTGTGATAGTGTTAGCTGCTACGTACCTCTTAATGCAGCATTAATTTCAGAACTCAGTTTTCACAAAATAAAATTAGAGGATAATAGATGCATGACAAAAGAAGTTGGTGAGGATCTGACCCAATTACCCAGATTTGTTCAGTCATATATATAACTGAAATACCCTCAAATGCTTCCTTGTTTTCCTAGCTTTTCTCTGTTGCGGTTCCTGCCCAGGATCGGGCCATCGTTTCCTCTGTGGAGTGGGAAAAGAAGACCTCAACATGGAAATGAGAGGCAGAGTCATGGGGTGCTTGTGCACTTAAATGATTCATCCCAGCAGAACCAGCTCCTGGACTGAGTTAGCACTGGGTTTACATTGTACCCCAGCCAGGCGTCCTTTGAAGGACTCCGGAGGTGACGGCACCCGCGGGCAGGTGCACTGCATTTGCATTGCCCTCGCAGGCAGCCGGAGCACGCCCGGGGCTGAAGCTGTCCATGAGTCCCATCTGCCATCACAGCTGGGCCTCAGGGCCTTCTAGAAGGGCCCCTGAGGGTTTGCCTGCCCGCCACCCTCCTTCCCATCCCGGCGTGCCGGCAGGCAGGGCAGTGCGCAGCCAGCACAGCGCGGGGAGCCACAGGGCTGCTGGAAGCATTAATTAGGGCTGTCCCCAGGGCTGTCTCAGGGACACCCCAGCAAGGAGCCTGTGACCATAGCTGCTGTCGGGCTGCTCCCCCGCAGGCGTTTTGGTCCTTTTCCTGGCGAGACGCTGAGCGCTGCTGCCCGGCTTTGCTGCGGGGAGCCGGGCAGGAGAGGGTGCCTCCGCAACCTGGGAGCATTCACTGTGCTCGCTGACCGCAAGCCCCAGGATGAAGATAATCCAGCTGTCTGCCTATGTTTATCGAGCAAAAGAATTTACAATGTTTAAATAAAGGGGTTATGATATAGCAATGAAAATACCTAAAGCATGTAACTTGTGTGGAGGATACTAAGTCTGAAGCAGCCGTGCACGTTTCACACAGAGACCCAAGTGCGAGCTCTCCGTCTGTGCTCAGCGTGGCTCGTGGAGGCCAGGCTGCTTTGAAGGCAGGCAAACTTGCATTAACACGATGGGAAGGAGTAGCTACATTCTAGCGCACCAGTGATCCATGCAAATTGGGTCACCGGGAGATTTAGAAACTGTACCTTTCAATTCCAGCCAAAGAGATACATCAAGGCGCATTGACGTGAGGCACGACTGACACACCTTGAGGCATCTTCAGTGCACTGAGTGATAGTGACGCCAAAGGATGTCAGCTGGCAGTAGCAGAGATAATGCTTTACAAATAATCTCCGAGGGGAAAAGAAATAAAGGTTTTGCTTCCTCTTACATTTGAAAAAAAAAAGCAAGCAATCAGTCAATCTACTTCCCCCATTTTGGTCTCTAAAATGCCCCGGCCTCCAGGAGAGCCCTCACTAGCGCACGGCGAGGGAGCCTCAGGTCAAGGCACTGCCTGGGGGAGTGGGAGTCTCTCAGCACTGCCTACGGCACCACCGGCACCGCCCTGCCAGCAGTATTTCCTCCCGATCCCATCCCTGATCTGCAGGCAAGGTAAAGTCAGCTTGTTTCAAAGCCAGAAATCTGGGGGGTTTCTGCAGAGAGGGAAAGTCAAAAGACCTGGGGCTTGTAATCTTCTCCCAGCTGCAGCCCTCAGCCGTGTGAGGCGATGGAGCCACTCTCTGGATCCTACAAGAATTTCAGGGAAGGAAAAGTCCTGCTGCTCCCCTTCTCTTACTGAGAGGAGTCTGATTTCAAATAGAGTCTGAAAGCCTGGAGATTCACTTGGCCAATCCCAATTGTCCCAGAGACTGCCCAGCACCCTCTTTAACCAGCTTTCCCTGTGGTCCCGGTGGAGGACAGCTTGTAGGAGTGCCCCTCATCTCCCCAAATCCAAGCCAGCCCTGTGTGGGCTGTAAGGCCTGGCTGCTGGGGCTGGTGGTAGCCTGCAGCCAGGAGAGATGCCACCTTTGGCCAGCATTGCCAGGTCTGAGAAGAGATGTCTGTCCATCCCCTGGAGCTACTGCATCTCCCAGCACAGCATGCAGGGTCTGCACTGGAGCCGTGTCCCCCTGCCTGCTGTCCCCTGCCTGCTGTCCCCTGCTGCCTGGGGACACAGCCAGTGTGCTCTCCCCAATGATACAGCCGTGCCAACAGAGCCCTGCTGCATACACCACTCGCTTCAGGTGGAGCTTGGTATTTTCTGTATCTGTAAACTTTAGATTAAGCTTTTTTGTTCAATCTGTACTGCAAAGTTCTGCCCTCGTGCTGACAGAGGAAGAAACCTTCCCAGGGAAAGGGGACCATGCACCACTCCAGCTTGACTGTGTAGGGATGAAGGTGCAAGGCCACTGCTTTTGGGTCCCACCCAATGCTTTTGGGTCCTGCTCCACTCATCATGAAGTCACAAGCAGTGTTTAAAAGTTGCACCTGGGAGAGGGTGTTTAGGCTTGCAAGGGCAGCTCTGAGAAGGGGAAGCAGCTTACACTTCAGTTTCCTTAATTATGCAGATCTAGGGAAGATGCTTACTGGTTTCAGTGTAGATATTTTTACATCTCATCTGATAAACTAGGAGCTTCTAGTAAAAAGTTTCATAAACATCTGCACCTGGATTTTTGAAAACAGGTATTAAAATCAATGTTTTATATAGACATGATACCTTTATTTTGAATGTAAATTAGTATTTTTTAATAATTTCAATAAAAATAACTTTTTGACTGGTAGCTACCCTATTTCTGTCATAACTGCAGTGTTATGAGTTGCTAAAAGAACTAATACAAGTTTACATAAGTAGGAAGGAAGAAATGTGCCATGAGGAGAGAAATATAAGCTGTAAACACAACACAATTTTAAAATAAAGAAACATATGCCTAAACCCATGTGTAATGCAATTTGGTAAATCAAGTCACTCCAACACGTTATGTATAGAAGACTATCTGCAGTTACAGTGTTAGAAGCATGGAGTGATTAGAGGCTCTGAGCCACCAGTGCAGCTCAGCTGACTAACTGCAAACTCAGTCTTGATATTCTGAGGCCAGAACACTGCACCTGAAATCACTGGCCCGTCTTGATCTCCATGAGTGCCATGTAGTTTGGGGGCTGCAGCGCTACTGACAACAGTGTTCCCACCCTGTCAGAGCCAGCATGCTTAAAATGGTCCAAGTACATCTATGGCACCTGTTCTGGTGCCTCCTGAGTGCCACGTGGACACTGCATCCATTAATGGGACCAGCAAGGGAGGACCAGCAGGGTGTGAGAAGTACCACACAGGGGACACGAGCTCTGGCTCAGGGAAGAGAGAGGAGCTCTTATGGGCTGGTGGCTGAGGGACAGAATGAGGCAACAAGTGGAAGTTGGAGTGGTTCAAAAGAGGGAACCAAAAAGTCTAAGAGAAGGAAGTTGCTCAGGAAAAGAGATTGAAGTGTGGGATGAGACATGGGAAAGAAAAAAATAAATAGGAGGGGAAAAAAGTAGGGAAAGAGATGGAGGTGAGACTAAGCAGGAGGCAGGGTGTAGTACAGGATATCTGGGGTAAGAGAAGCAGCTCCTGAAGCAAACACACAAAAGCAGAGCAGTGAGAAGGAAGAAGGAAGAGGAAAAAGGAAGGGGAGAGCAAGCAGAGAGGACTTCAATAAATAGTGTTTTTTCACATGTTTTACTTGAAGGGACCCTGGGAACCAGCCCCAAGGCCCAGGCAGACATGGCCATGCTGCATTCCTGGGTTGCTGCTGCGTGTTTGACACTTGGATCTGGGCTATGCATATTCCTAGGGTGGCACTGGTATAAAGCTGGGCTTTGCTAGCAAATTTGCACTGGCTCAGATATAGTCTATGCTGGCCTGGAATAGCATGACATGCCATTGCTAAGTAATATTTACCGGATTGAAAAGCTGTATGCACAATTAGCTGGGCTGAGCTGCTCTGCCATCAACTGTGGACAGCATCTGTTTCAGCAACTGATGTGCAAAGAGCTCAGTTTTCAGATGCAACTTAAAGGGCTATAATTTGCCCCCAAAAAATGGAGATTATTGTGACATTCTTATTATCTGCTGTTCTTTTCTCCCTGGTATGTAGCACAGTTAGTTCTTTTTCCTGCTACAGCACTGCAGCTGCTGCTTCTAACACAGCAAAAGGTGCAGAACGAGACACGTCAGTAGAGGCAAAAAAAAAAAAAAAAAGCAGTGCCAAAAAAGAAGTGGAGAGAGGAACACAGAGCAGCAGGAGGCAGGTGGTTTGGGAAGCTCTGGGAAACTGCAGAAGCATGGAGCTGTGTTCTGTGACTGAGCAGAGAACTTCCAGAGGGAAGGAGGATACTTCACAAAGGCACAAACGGCAGTCACAGGGATATTGCTGTATTTAGTGTTTGCATTGTGAAAGTCAGGATGGAACTTTATGGCTATAAAAACCCTAGCCCTGCCCAAAAGGTAGCTTTACAGAGCTTGTTTCTGTTCCCAACAGGTCTAAAACCAACAAACCATATGTGTATTTCAACATGTTCTTTATAGCTGCCTCTGAAATTTTCCAGGGAGGGATGAATTTTTAAAAAGTGAATGGGGTGTGGCAGTGCTACAGGCAACTGTATTGATAGTAAAGAGAAATACTAGATCATTCTCTGACATTTTAAGATGATAGCTACTGGTTTAAATATAAAATAATAGTCCATGGACCAACGGTTAGAGATGCTTGTCACTGACCCGCTTCAGTAATTTGGCTTTTTTTCTGGCTGCTGAACTTTAGAAATCCTCAGAAGATAAATTTACAGTCTGTGTCTGCTCAGGGGGAAGATTATTAAACAAGCAACCTCAAATTATTAAATAAAACCTTAGCTATATACAATCACTTTAATTTCATCCTTTGATATTGTTCATCTGATTAAGTTCTTTCCAAACAAACTTTACACAGAACTTGGCCTATGAGGAGTGGACTAAGCCCATATGTATCCTGACAGGAGTGTTTACTCAAACGGAGTTATCCCAGCCTTGCTGCATGTACTTGGGGACGTAAAAAACGGCCTGGGGACAGGAACTCAGAGAACAATAAGGATAGAGAAACTTAGGGGAAATAACCTACTGAGAGAACAGGAATGCACTGGGAGTAGAAGAATCAGTCCGACGGGAAGACATCAGATATTGGGAAGATGCCCAAGAAAAGGGAGCAAAAGATGCCCATGAGGAGAGGTTTGGAGAGGAGCAGTGTGGAGAGAGAAGCATTTTGAAGAGGGAGAACAAGGGCTGCCAACATGGCAGGGTGGGGTGTGAGAAAAGATGCTTCCAGCGGTGCAGCACCCCAGCAAAGAAGGGGTGCAAGTTCACAGGCAGTGAAGAGGAAGAGACCAGATGGCACCAACATAAACTTTGACTAGGGAGGTTGCTCTTCAGCCAGCACACCAGTATTTCTGGCTGCAGAAACATTCTTTCCTTCCCCATCTTCATGGACAGGAGCAGATGGAGAGATAGGCCCTGACCACATAAAAAATTTGAGTTTGGCACTGTCAAATCTGCTGTACCAGTGGAAATTCACCTGACTGCCTGCTCTGGGGAAGAAGTCCCTGCCCTGTGGAAGCCTTCTGTGGAGGCAGTGCAGGCAGTAATGCAGAGCTGCCTGCACCGATGGTCTGACTGCAGCCCGGGCACTGCTGGGTTTGACTTGCTACTCATTAACAGTGTTCAGGCAGGGTGGTTCCTTGACGAAGGACCAATGAGGATCAGGATGGAGACAGCGCAGCCACGCCAGCTCTGTCAACACCTGCTGCTTTTGGGCATGCTAGCATCTGTGATCCTTCCCATGGATGGGCCAGCCTGGAGTTCTGGTATCCTGCTGGATGGAGCCCAGGGGTGAAGCCCTCCCTGCTGAATTGGGTGCAAGTGGATTGCCTTCTCCTTGGACAGAGCTCCCTGGGCTTGGGGAAAAGATTTGTTCCTGCCATTGTAACCTGGTCCTTAATTTGGCAGAGGAGTAGGGCAAGACAGTTGTCCCCAGCCTGAGAAAGAGCAATTTTTGGGGCCCCAAACTACCCAAAACACTGTGGAGAGGGTGCCAAAAGTGACAAGAGCAGTGGGATGGTAATGAGGGGATGCACTTCCAAGTCACCCTGCAGCATATCAGGGAAAATACCTTAGTGTTGGCACCACACCTTTCCAGAAGAGTCCACAGGCACTGGTGAGGGGCTTGCAAGGATGGCGAGGGAGGAGAGCCCACTGTTCGGTGCCGCCATCCTGCAGGCTGCAGAGCCGGGGCAGGCACTGAGCCCACGGGGCGGACATGCAGAGTCACCGAAGCCACCCCGGCGGGGAGTGCCTGGGGGTCCCCACCGTGGGGTGAGGGTCTCCCGAGAGGGGGGAACAATCCCTGTCCTCAGCGCCTCTCCGTCCAACCCCCTGGGCGTGATTTGTGCTCGGCAGCGCAGACGGAGGAGGGGAGCGGGGTGAGGGGATCCCTGCTCCCGGCGCCCCAGGCAGGGACAGGGCCCGCGGATGAGCCCGGCCCGCAGGGCGGAATTGGCGCCTCGCTGTTTGCTTCCAGAGCTGTCGGGAAAGAATCGTCTTCTGCAGGATAAAGTCCCTGTCTAGGCGGGTGAATTGCTCATGTCCAAAGTCTACAGACAGGAGGCTGCCTGCTGCAATCCCCGCGAGAGGGATAGCTTTTACAATATACGGCCTGATTGCAAATAAGTTACTAATAAGCCGCTTTGGCGTAAGAACGGCTCTATGCATTATTTCCTAAGATCTGTTTATTTGCAAATATTTCTTTGGTTTTCTTCTTTAAAAAAGATCGTTCGGGAAAATTAAAAAAATAAAAGAAGTACAGAAGTTAGTATTTAGACATTCGTACTATTAAGTAATGGAGCTATAAACTCTCAAATAAGGCACTTTCATTTTACTTAACAATAGATAACACAACAGCGACAGTAGAACAGACCAAACAAAAGCGATCACCAAAATTGTTGTGACAGTACAATTACCCGGCTAGGAAATTTATTCAATATGCTTTACCATTGCATTGACACAGCAGGAAAAAAAAAGCCCAAATGCTCAGATAATAATACAAGAAGGCGGGAGGTATTTGGAAAAAAAAAAAAGATTTATTTTGAAATACATTTTTAAAGAGATACTTTGCCTCCATGATTTGTTATCGGTGTGCATCTGACACGATACAAAACAAACAAACCAAGAAAAAAACACATTCTGTACAGAGCTCTAAAATGAGCTGCGATTATCTACAAGATGAGCTTTACGCTTGGGTGTGGGTTGGAGAGGGGCCCGATCCTGCAGTCCGCACTCTCTAAACGAGTTTCGCAGACATGTGGTAGGAAAGCTTGGCCCCGAGTCTGCGTGCGTGTCTCCGTGTGTGTGTGTGTGCGCGTCTGCGAGTTCCTACAATACACTCCTTGAGTAAAGTGGGCAAGTTGGAGCTGCCGGAGCGGGCGCGGGTCCCTGGCTGCTCTAGAAGTCCTGCCGCGGGGTGTGAGTTAGACTGTGCCGCCGTAGATCACAGTTTCGCCTGAACACTTTGCCGCACTGCTCACAGTTGTAGGGCTTGATGTCTGTATGGGTAAGAAGGTGAGTTTTCAGGTTACTTCTTTGATTAAAGGTTCTTCCACATGTGGGGCATTTGTGTGGAGATTCCTGTTCAGATTTGAAGCAAGCAAAGGATTAATCCTTCACAAACCACCTGGTTTAACGTATTACTGCACTTTTTCTCATCGCAACGCACAACTCGAGTTATCGGGGGAGGACACGAACGAGAGGAGCCCCGTGCGGCCGGGCGGCCGCCCACCTCTCCCTATCCTGCCCCAAAAGTCTTATTTTATGGTTCTCGAGTCGTGATGTTCCGCGCCCCTGGGGCACACGGAAAACAGTCTCCGATCCGCCCTCCAGCTCCGGGACTCCCGCTGCCCGCCCGGCCGCCACGGCGGTCCCTCCACACCGCATCCCGCCGCCGGGCCGCCCCGCTCCTGCCGCCAGGGCAGGGCTGCAGCCCTCAACGAAAAACGCCTCGAACCAGCTGCGTGGACAAACCCGAACCCGGGGCTCACTCCCCACCGCTAAACGCGTCCCCGCTGGCTTTAAGCCGTTCTCCCAAGGGCGCCGTTTTCCCGCGGGTCTCCCGCGGCCGCGGAGGTAACCACGGGCAGCTGTCCCCCGGCGGACCCCCGGGGCCGGACCCTCCTCGCTCCCCTCCACACCAGAGCCCTGATTCCCCGGTAGCCACCGCCCCTGCCCCGCGGCTAGCCAAGCCGAGCTGAGCCGGACCGAACCGGGCTGGGCCGGGCCAGCGCCACGCGTTGAGAGGCCGGGGAAGGGCGGGCTCACCTGCATGTGTAGAGTTTTGTGGACCGCCAGGGTCCTGGACTGGCAGAAGCCCTTCCCGCACTCCTGGCACTTGAAGGGTTTCTCTTTGGAATGGATGTACCTGGAAGGCAACCCGTGGGGTGAGCAGCGCTGCCGGAGGCGCGTGGGCCACACGACCCCAGACCCCCCCTTCCCCAAATTCGACCCCCCCCTAGACGCCCTCCCCCTCCTCTTCCTTCCTTTCCCCATTTTTATTCTGTGTATGGTTAAACTTCTTGGCCGGTTCGAAACATTTGCAATAATTCGTATCGAAGCGCGGCTGCACTCTCTGGTGCCAGACCGGGACAGCATCTGCGCTGCCGGCCGGACCGGAGCCCGCTCCTCTGCGAAGGCGGAGAGGATTCAGCTCTGCGGCCGCGGGCGCCTCTCAGCACCGCCCGCAGCATGCGGAGATGGGTGGGGGATCAGCAGGGAAGCTCCCACCTGCGACCCGTCCTGTTCCCTGCATCCCCCAGGATCGTGACTCAGAAGCACAAAAGCCCCTGGATCTTCATGTCCGGCTGCGAACCCCTCTGGCTCTCCCTCAGGAGGCTGAACTTCCCACACAAAGCGCAGGTTTCGGCTGCCCTGGTCCCTCCGTGGCCACGGAATCTGAGCCCGGGGCTTTTCACGGTGTTGTTCCCGTGGCTCCCGGAGCCGCTGAGTCTCATCCCCCTCGAGCGGCTCACCCCACCCCGGCTGCCCACGGCCCGACCCCGGTCATGGTGGTCCCCTCACCGGTGGTCCCGCAGGTGGTCCTGCCTCCGGAAAGCCTTGTGGCAGATGTCGCAGGTGTAGGGCCGCTCGTCCGTGTGGGTTCGCTCGTGGATGAGGAGGTTGTAGGACTTGGTGAAGTGCCTGCCGCAGAACTTGCAGATGAACTCCTTTTTCGTCTTGGAGGGCAGGCGGCCGCGGGAAGGCTTTCTGTCCGGGGACAGCTTGCCGATGCCCGACAGGGGCGAGGCCAGTCCGGGACTCAGCTTGGCAAGCTCTCCCACTTTGGGGGGGTCCTCCTGCGTGGCGGCCACGGCCAGGTTGGCAAAGTCAAATCGGGGCCTGTCCTTGTGCAGTGCTGGGAGGACGTGGGCGATGGCCCCTTGCTTGGGGTGGAAGAGGTGCGTGGCAAAGGGGAGCGCGGGGAAAGGGAAGCGGGAGTCCACCAAGCCCTGCGCGGCCGCCATCTCCGTGATGGTAGAGCGGGTGATTTCATGCACATTGGGGTAGCCCAATGTCCAGTGGTTCATGTGCATGGTTTGCACGGCGCTGAGTCCGTACAGACCTTGCAACTGGTCCACAGCTGCGGGGAAGGTGTTCACAGCCTGGAGGAAGGAGTAGTTAGTGAGTTGCAGGGACGGGTGCAGCGGGATGGGGGCTGGCAGAGCCTTGCTTCCCATCTTCCCGAGGTGGGCGCGAGTCGGGGGAGCAGCTGGTGCCTCTGGATGGGCTTCCGAGATGGGGAGAAAATCCTAGGAAGAAAGAGGGAGAAAGGCGGGGAGAGAGACTTTTACTGAGAGCAGCGTGGTACTCCTTAGCCCAGGCGAGCGCAGCAGCGGAGCCAGGGAGGGCCAGGCACGGCTCCGGTGAGCTGCCCTGCCGCGGCCCCAGCGCCCCGCCACAGCCCAGGCTCCCGTCCTCCGCCGGGACCGGCGGCGCACACTGACCCACGGCGCGATCGCTTCGACCGAAGAAGCTGAAGCGTAGCAAATGAATAAATAAAAATAGCGTTCCCAAAACACCCACCCGAAATTAAAATGAAAAGGAGAAAACACCGCACCGAGCCAGCCGAAGGCGCCGCAAATTCAAATTAAACGAATCGTGTAAAAATACAGGCGGGACAGACCCGCGGGAGGGGACGAAGCCTCTCCGCTTTCCGCCGCCCTGCCACCTTCCCCCGCAGCGCCCACCGCGGGGACCCCGGGGCCGCCTCCCCCATGCCCCCCGCGCCGACCTGACCCCCGGCGTCGCTTCCACCCTCCGTCCGGCCTCCTGCGGGCGCGGAGGCCCCGACCCCGACCCCTCCTGGCTGGGGCCTTCCCGGGATACAGCGGGGTGTTCGCGGAGAGCCGAGTCAGGCCCGGGGGGCGGAGCGGGGGGGAATAAGCCCCGCGTTCGTCCTAGCTCCGTTGCTTATTTTTCTTCCTTCAACAACAACTCATTTATCAAGATAACCGAAAGAGAGAAAAGGAGACCCTGCCCCGCACGCACACCTCCTACCCAGCCCCCCGCGCAGCAGCCATCCCACCGGCGGCGAGAAGAGCGGCCGGCCCGGAGGCCTCCCCGGCCCACCGAGGGCCGCCTGGCACGGCGCTGCCCCGCAGTCGGCTCCCTCCGTGTCGCAGGGCCGAGAAGGGCGAGCGCAGCCCCGGCGGGACGGAGCTGTGCGGCCGAGCCCCCCACACCCCCTCGGGCGTCCCCCGGCCGGGAGCTCCGCCGGAGCGGCAGGGCAGTGAGCTAATGAGCGGTGTGTGACTGTCAGAGGGTTTCACTCAGCCCATTCAACCGAAACCGCCGGGCCCGTCGCAAGGGGGTCCCCTCGGCGAACCCGGGACGACGCTCCCCTCCCACGGGGCAAGGGGACATGGGAGCGGGGGACAAGCCCCTGCGGTTTCCTCTTTTTTTGCTTTCGTTGAGGATTCACTTCCAGCAGCCAAGAGGCTGCCGCGACCCAGAAAAGCGGCCAAAGCAAACGCCGGGGTCTCTCTGGGCCTGTAAACAAGAGGTAGGGCCGGGGGTGACCCAGCACCTCAAGGGATTTGTGTGGAGGGTCTGGTAACGCGCAGTTTCCAAAATAAACGATAAACCCTCCCCCCGGAAAAATCCTAAACCACCCGCTCCGAACAACAACAAAAATTAAGGAAACTCTCCAAGCGCAGAGCCCGCGCTCCGTGAGCGGTGTCCCTGCCTCCCGGGCCGCTGCTGCCCGGCTCCTGCCGTTCCGCTGGCACCGCACGCACTCCGGCTGGAAAGACACTTTTCCATTTTTTTCCTAAAATACCTTTCCTCCACGTTTGTGGCATCTCATAATTGGCCGACTGGGGGGAAAAAATTGTGGCAAGGAGGTCGGGAGTGAAGTGAAGTGCTGCCTACTCCTGTTTTCGTTTGCCTCGAGTCGTGCCTCTTCGAAGCTTCCTCCACTGCTTCCCAGTTTTCCTCGTTTGTGATTGTATCGATACTGGGGACAGTTATCGATACTATTATATATGGAGACTTTTTCGTTTTATTGAGGGGAGGTGGTTATATATACAGACTTATTTTTAAAGATGTCGTAGTGTGAGTTCCTATTCGGTTTCCTCAAGGAACCGAAACAGAAGATATTAAATCACTTTTCGCTGGCTGCTCCGGCTGCTCCTACCTCCAGCCCTGTTGTTTGAGGCTGGGTTTCGGAGCCACCGGCTGGGAGCTACGACCGAGGTAGGGGCAGTGTTTCTGTAGGGCAGAGCTCCCTCTGTTACAGCAGCGTTTGGTGCCTGTGTGGGGGTGTCATTGCACCACGCTCGTTTTGGTGTCTACGAACCAACTCTGAGAAAACTGTTCTGAGCTCGAAATCCTCATTTGAAGGTAGAAACTTTTAAAACTACACTTCTGTCTGAATGGCAGTACATCTGCTACTATTTGTATTTGGAGGTAACTTTAGTAAAATGTATTTTAAAAAAAGACCAGAAAGTGTCTTCGTACGTGATTTTAAGGCCATTTATATTAAGGTGTGTCGGGGCGGGGGGGGGGGGGGGGTGTTGAAAGTCAACCAAAAACGGATGTTACTTAAATCTTGGCACTTCCTTTTCCCTTTCCATTCAGAGAGCTTAATTAAATTAAGCCCGGTGTCAGGGCAGCCCTCTCTACCTGCTTGCCGCCGACCTGCTGGTCCGGCCCGCGCTCCCCGTTCTCCCGCGGCGGGGCCGGGACCTTGTCCCAAAGGCGCTGCCGTCCTACCCAGGGAGCGAGTGGGCATCGGGTCGCCTCCTCTCCCCGACGGCCTCACCCGAAGCCGCGGCCGTCGCTGCCCGAGCAGCCAGGT
The DNA here is from genome assembly GCF_049639895.1 of Pseudopodoces humilis. Taxonomy (NCBI): domain Eukaryota; kingdom Metazoa; phylum Chordata; class Aves; order Passeriformes; family Paridae; genus Pseudopodoces; species Pseudopodoces humilis. Next base: position 21,397,409 of record NC_142200.1, read on the forward strand.
ATTTCCCCCGGCCGAGGTTTCTCCAGTGCGACCCGAGGCTTACTTAGCTCGTAGTCCATGCACGGATCGGCTTTTCCCTGCTAGGAGTTCCGCCTGAAGGAACTCGAGAGCCCACCCCGGGAGGCTGCCGTGGCCTGGCCTCGCACCAACGCGCCCCCGGCGCGGAGAGGGGACACCCGCACCCCAAGCCGCCGCTGAGCTGCAAATTGAAAGTAAACCCGGCGGCCCCGCGCTCCCGGCTGAGAGCACGCTCCGCTCTCGGGGCGGCCGCCCCGCTCCCGCCGACGGCAGCGGGCAGGGCGGGCCAGCGGAGCCACTCACCTACCGCAGTCTGCTGCTCCTCCCGGGGCAAAGCTGAGGCGGCGGCCGCGGCACCTTCACGGAGACATTAGATCCACAGCGGGGGCGCTCAGCGGGGCCGGGGCCCGGCGGCGACCGGCATGTTGCGGAGGGCTGGGCGGCGCGTCTGGGAGCTCTGGTCACGGCGGTCCCGGAGCCCCGGCATAGACCGCCGCCTCCCGCCCGCAGCCTCCCGCCTTCGACCCCGGCGAGGCTCGGAGCGAGTCTGAGCCGCCCCCTGCCCGGTCCATCACATTTCAGCGGTGACTGGCGTGGAGCGCTGTCCCCGCCCGCCCGCCGCAGCCGCCGGCCCACCCCGCGGCGCGCACAGCCCCGCGCTCGGGGCCGCGCCGCTCCGCCCCGACGGGACGGGACGGGACCGCCCCCGGCCGCGGCCCCGGCCCCGGCCCGCCCCGCCGAGCCGGCCCCACTGTTTACTTGTGTTTGGGTAGCAACTGGGCTTTAAAGTGGCAGGACGCCCCCCGCTCCCCCCGTGTCACCTAAGGTGACTTTTCCCTCCGAGAACAGCTCGACGCCCCCCGTCCCTCTGCCGGCCGCGGATATTTGCGCTCTCCTTGCGTCTCGCCGCCCATCTAGGCTGCCCGTCGTGCCCCAGCTGGGGTGACATAGGCGGCCCTATTGTCGTAAATATCTAAAATAACACACCCAAACTTAGAGCGTGTTTTTTTTTTTGTGGGTGCCCCTGTCGCCGAGAGTGGATGCAGATAGTGCTCACGTCCAAATGGGCTTGTGACCGTCATGTCAGGTCGCCCTATGCACCGTCAGCGATTCGGCGCTGCCCTTTCACTGCGACTGAGCCGCCTAAGGGCAGATTCGGGAAGAGAAGCTCTGCGGAGGTATCCGCATTCGCGGTGACTAAGCACACAATCCCTACCTGGAACAAACACATAGTTTCGAAAGCAGTTTCAATTTATTACCGGGGAATTTACTGCTAAATGAGGCCGCCCTAACCCTCTTCAAATGTCTCGATTAGGTAGCTCTATTCACGTTCTCCAATAGCTGCAATGCGACTGGTTGCATATGTCAGCTTTGGGTTACATTTTTTATCTGTAATACTATCTTGTTATGTGCGTTATTTCAATCACATGTATGGGGAATTTATCGTATGATCTGGACTGGAAATTGGAACTAAAATTGGAAAAGGACAGAAATATGTCGGGAGAAATGGCACTTAAATGATATCTTTGAAAAATTTTCAAAGGTAAGGTCTATGCTGGTAATTCAAGCCCGAGGTAGAGAAGAGGACATAAATTACAGCTGTATGGAGATTTATTTTTTTTCCTTTTAGTGTACAGTAAGAAAAAATTAATTGAAGAGGGGAATAAGAGTCGGCAGAGGAAGTTTTGGCCGTGTCCCCTCACAGGGCAGCCCAGCCGGGGATGGCGCATGCTGCAGCCCGCGGCTGCCGCTGGCCGCCGGGGCTGTTTTTCGTTTCTTTTCATAGATCCCTGCTTCGAAAATGCTCTGTTTTAAATCCCAGACAGACTAAATAAATGGAATTTCTTCTCCCGGGCAGTGAGAATACGGAAGTTCACAATTCCGGGAGAAGGAGCGATTTCCTCGGTTCGGGTGTGAGGTGGGTGCGGGCCGCCTCGGGGAGCCTGCAGAGGACAAGGGCTCGTCGGCAGCGCCTGGGCTGGGGGAGTCCGGCAGCACGCGGGGGCAGGACCCTCATACTCTCGTTTTGCTTTCTCGAAGGAGGTCGGTTGCTTCAAGAACGAAGCCAAAAAGGGACTTTAGAGTCGCAATTTCTTCCCCGCACTGCTGGCGTCTGGATACCAACAACAACACCCCCGGACCCAAGGATCAAAGGGAAATTGTTTCGGGAGAACCATCATTTCTTGCCCTTTACAGCAAGTAGAAATAAGCCGCACTTGTGGAGGAAAAAAAAAAAAAAATATATATATGTATTTAACAACCAGCCCAAAATCAAAACCAGAATCTAAAAAAATCCCCCAACAACAACGACCTCCTCAAATCACAAGCCGACCAGACAACGAAAAAGCCTCAAAGTGGAGGGAACTCGGGAGGAGGACTGTGCTGTGCGACGTCGCTGCCCGGGCTGTTCGCTCCCGGGCTGCTCGTGGTACCTTTCGGCTACGCCGCGCTCTCCCACCACCGGCAGCCCGTCCGCGCTGGCCGGGAGCACCCGGTGACCCCGGCGCGACTCCGGACTCCTCCCGGCCCGGCCGGCAGGTGCGCGGCGAGAGCCGACCGCGAGGCCCATCGGTAATGCTGTCTCAGCTCCGCACCAGCCAGAGCCCGGGCTCGCTCGAACGCCGGGGACCTCCCCGGCAGCGGCCCCCGTCGAGCAGGGATGACACTAGCCGGGCCACGGGCCGCCGGGTCCCGCAGGAGCCCAGCACTCCCGTGTCACCTTTCCGCGTCCACCTGGGGCGAGCCCCTCCCGCCCCCCAGGCACTCGTCCCTCTCGGCGGGGCCGCTGTGTCGGGCCGGGCGCGGGCACGGTCGGGCGGCGCGGGGGGAGCGCTGTGCCCGGCGGCCGCGGCCCGCGGTGCTGCAGCGCCGCCTGCAGGTCGGAGCGGAGCCCTGCGCGCTGCGCCCGCCCCGGCCGGGCCCCGGCCCCGCCGTGGGTGTCCCGGCCGACCCAGCACATTGGGATGGGAGTCCCGGCGGACTGTCCCAGAGCCGGGCTGTCCCCGCACCGCCCGAGAGACGGCGGCCGAGGGGCGCCGAGGAGAGCGGAGGCAGCACCGCTATCCGCGGGCGTCCGAGCGCTCACCTCGTACCTCCTTCTCCCACCCGCGCGTCCCGCCGGTGCAGACATCGCCGCGGTTATCTCAGCCTCCCTCTGCTCTCTCTTCCTACACCGCACCGCACCCCCCCGCCCCCCCCCCCCCCCCCCCCCCCCCCCCCCCCCCCCCCCCCCTCCCCCCCCCCCCCCAAATAATTTCATCCGGAGCGCTGGATCCCGTCCAGGGGAACAAGGAGATAGGCAGTGTTTGTTCTTGCTGCGGGGAAGAGATTAAAGCGGTTCCTCCGCGGCCGTGAAGCTTGGGGCAAACCTTGACCATTCGCCCCTTTCCGAGTACAGAGATGGGAGAGGGCAGCGAGGCCCCGCAGAGGCGCTTGTCGGGCCCCACCGCAGGGCACCGTGCGCGGCTGCGGTGCGTGATGCATGCACGGAGCGCTATCGGCAGTGGGGGGCCGCGGCCGCTGGAACTCATCCTCGCGAAAATGAATGGGGCAGGGTCTTCAGAGGGGATCAGGGGTGCGCCCGCAGCCGGCGTCGGAGGGAGAGGGGTCAGCGGGTACTCGGGCTGGCTCCGGTTCATGACGGGGGCTACGCCAAGGGAACGGGCCGGCAGCACAGTCCCGGTGCAGGGCACCGCTGCACCCTGCTTTGGGAAGCGACCCGAGGGCCTCCGACGGCCGCTGGCTCACGGAAGCTCAGCCGGGGCGTGCAGGGCAGAGCGGTCGCTGGGCAGAGAGGGCAACCGCGGACCGAGCCCAGCCCTGGGCTAACCCCGGCTGACAGGCCGATGCGGCGAGCGACTCGGCTACACAGCGAGTACTTTTTTTTTTTTAGTTTTTTTTTTTTTAAGGAAAACAGTGACCGCCCGATTATCTGGCATCTGATTTCGCTGGTGTTTTTTGGTGACTAAATCATCACAGGCTTCGCTTCGATTTATTGGGTGGGATATTCTGTTTTGTTTTTACTGAACTAGTCAGGAAATGCCAAGATTTAACAAACAGGCGTAGGCGGCCGGGGACGCGGCGCTTGGCAGGCTCCGGGGGACACCGCCGCTGCAACTCCCGCTCAGCGTCCCCTTTTTCCCTTCTCGGACACAGATCCCCGTAGAATATCGCCGCGATTTATCTCCATGAAAGAAGAAAGTAATTAAGCACGCAACGACCTCAGCGGGCTGGATACTGCCCGCGTCTCCCCCGGACGTTCAAGCCCCGCCACCCACTGGCCCTGGGCCCCTGCCCGCGGTCCCGGCCGCGGGGCTGCCCCTGGGTAGCGGGGAGCGGGCCCAGCAGCCTCACCCGCGGCACCGCGGCTGCCGCCCCGATGTGAATCGCAGCCGCAGCCAGCCCGACGGGTGCCTCCTCCTCCTCTTCCCCTCTCTAGGGAACACAGAGCCCCGGGGGGCTTTTGGTCTCCGGCCACAGCCGAGCCCCGGCTCCCCGCTCCCGAAGCTCCTGGCTCCACGTCGGACGCGGCGGAGCTGACGGGCGCACCGGGAGAAGCGTCAAACCGCCTCTGACCGAGTCCGTCTTTGCCGTGTGCACAGCGCTGGGGGCCGCTCGTCCCGCGGAACTTGCGCCGTGGCGCAGCTATTGCCTCGGTGCAATAGCGCGGTGCGGATGGGGTGATGGATGGTGCGGATGAGGCCGGCTGCGGTGCTGCTGCCTTGCCCCGACGGCGGGCCCCGAGCTCTCAATAAAAGGACTTTCCTAGCCTAAAATGCTCCTTCCCCGGCCATCAGCAATGAGAGGTTTTTGTGGTGTCTGAAGTGAACAGATGTCAAGACATAAAGAAATACAACATCCTTGCTCTAGTTTGGTTTAAGCAACTTTTCAGCTAAAGTCTTTCCTGCCATCAGCACAGAAACACTGAGCAGGGCTGTGCTGCGGAGCCACAGAGACCCATTGCACAGGAGTGGGCCCCTTTCCCATTGCTCCATACCTCACTGCTGAGCCCCCAAGCTGAGCCTTGGGACTGCGGAGGGTCCCCAGGCTGACAGGCTCTGCTTACTCTCTGGCAGTGGCATTTTCCCTCTCTTGGCAGACAAGTCAAAGGACACCTGCAAGGTGAAGGTCGGCAGGGCTTCAGGGCTGCCTGCCTGCTGCACGGCCATGGGTTTGTAGACTACACTCCTGAGTTCAGGCTCCTATAAAGTTCTGCAGCTGAGTCAGGCCGAAAGGATAATGAAGTTTGCAATCTCTGATCCAACTTCTAGGGGGGAAATCTAAAAGAAATATTGTATAAAAGCGATAAATTGGTTTAAGAAATGCAGTTGTACTTTCAGTCACATGCCTCGTAACTCACCTAGGACATGAGAACTCCAAGGCAGCAGAGAACAGATCCATATATCTTCTCCTGTGGCATATATTAAGTAACTCCATTTCCTTTTAAGAACTTGCAATATCCCAGTGAATAATTTGGTTTCACAAATAAAATTAATATTATAGGGTGTAAGTCAACAAACAATAGAAAAGCTCAGAGAGTTTTTTCCAGTTGTAAACATGCAGAATCCATCTGGTCATTAGATACATCTGTGGGTTAAGCACTGATTTGTTTATGCAAGCCTGATGCTCATGATACTTTTAAACTGGGACTATTCTGTTGAATGCATGTATACTATAATCCTCTTTTACCTACCCTCCATATGCGGGTTTCCTGTTTTCAGCATGCATTCTCAATGTGTAAACTGTGGTGAAGGATATGTTATAAACCAGGATACTACAGAGCATTTCAGATATTTTCAGAGCATTACAAGCACGGTGCAAGCATATGCAAATCATCACTTACAGATGTGCACAAGGTCTGTAGTAATCTCTGTGAGTTTTTTTCAGTTCTTTGTGGCATCTAATTCAAAGAAAAGGACAATAATGGATATTAAAAAAAACTAAGAGTCATTCTTGGTCAGATTGACTTCTACAATGTCCAGACAAACCTTACTGATGAAACCCTGCACTTCTTAATAAAATCAGGGTTTTTGAAGGTTAAGTTATTGAAGATTGCTGAAATACAAGGAAATCGAGGGAAAGCTTACCAGGGTAAGGCATTAGAAAGCACTTAAAGACACTGCCAAGGCTGAACATAACTCTGTGTCTCTATTCAGTATGATCCAAAAAGTATATAAGTGCATGCTTAAGATCATTGCTACCCAGGGCAATATCTAAGCAGGTGCTCCAATGTCTTTATACGCCAGTCATCTGCTGCATGTGTGGTTTACTGCTGGTTTTAAATATTTACTTAATCAGGGATACTATTTTCAGACTGCCTCAGAAAAATAAACAAATGAACAAAGTTTATAAAAAACCCAAGAGCAGTTACTGTTCTAGGCAAGAATTTTCATCATGCTTGCTTTCATGTCCTTTTCCATGAGTTAAGTTGTTGGCACTGGTATCTGTATGACTACCTTGTTTTTGCCTTTAGTGCTGGTGTTCTCAGCTTCTGCTGCCACCTCATAGCACCACTGTCTCCATCATCCTGTTGGGTGAAAGGACAGTGGCACTAACACAGAATCTGTGGATGCAATGCTGATTGATGCACTGTAGAGATTTTGCAGTGGAGAACAGTTAGAATTTAGCTTATGGCATGGGAAAAAGAGTTCTTTTTCTCCATGAACCCTCCATAGCCATTGTGGGGAAAGCTCAGGGCAAGATCACTCTGGCATACAGTCAAAGCCACAGCTGGGAAAAGGAAGAGATCAGTTCAAGAATAGAACTGAAATGGGCATGGACCAGTCAGAAGACTTTCTGGTAAAGAATACTCTTCTACCTCACTTTCCTTTTCTTCCAGTCGAGTTGAGCCAGTGTGTCACTGCAGTCTCTGGTGTCTGGGTATTGTGAGTCAGCAAAAAACTGAAAACATGTGAAACCAGGACAAATCAGAGTGAAGATCCAGCAGTGGATTTCCACCTTCTTTGCTCATGGACTTTTGTTTTCTGTTCCCAGGATGGTATAGGTCTCTGCTCAGAGGATTGGCATTTTGCTTGTTCTCCTTAGTTCCCCTTCACAGACCCCAGGAGTATTTGAGGGACTTGGACGGGACTGTGAAGGGTAGGGTGAAGCTTGCAAATGGCCTTTTTCCCTGTTTAGTCTAGAGTAGATGGCATGGTCTGTCTCATAAACAGTATCAATGTTTATTGCAGGATTTATGTTTGCATTAACTCTTTCATTTATTTGGCTTGCTCACCCTTGCTAGGCTGGTGAAAATTATTAGATGTTATACTGTTCTTTCAAATTCTCCCTTGAGAATTGTCTCCAAGAAAAACATAAAACCCATTCACTTCAGCACCAAAACTCATTTTAGCACCAGAGGAGTGCTGAAAGCCAAGGACACGACATTGAAGTAGAAACAGAACTGACTCAAGGCCTCTTATTTCCAGCTCCAGAGAAGAGGGGAATGAGATAGCCAGCCACACTGCAAACTTTCCAGTGCAATATATATTCTCCTTTTCCACTCAGTTGTCCTTGTGACTACTGGTTTCCCAAATGCAACCAGGAGCTTTTGAATGTCACAGTTGCTATGAGGATGTGTGTTTCTGAACTGCTGGGTGAACCCTGCCTGTGAAGGTACAGCACCCTGTTCTTTTGGGAGGTTGTAGGTGTGTGGAAGGGAGCAGAAGAGATCCTGGCGCATGGAATGCTTTGTAATGACAGCCTTCCTGGCTGTGATGGGAGCAAGGATCAATGGCATCTGCAAGACTAGGGGGTTTCAGGGAGCCTAGAGAGAATGCCTATGGAGAAATGTGAGGAAATCTCTATCATTACCAGAAATGCTTGGGACAGAGAAATGAAAGCTGAATGTAGAAACTGAAAAATTATTTTTTGAATCCAGGAATGGTCCCAGAAGAAGACTCATGCAGCCATCTGAAATGATTTTTTAACAAAATGTAACTTGTGCTTGAATTCTTAAAATCTTAAATCTGAAAATAGAGAAGTCTCAGTGAATTTAACCAGAGGGCTTTGACCAATATAGTGTGTTAAAAATTTATATTGGGAAGAAGCATAAAGTATAACAGTGTGTTTATTTCAGTGGGACCTGGCATGAAAGTCAGTCAGTGGCCACAGCATCATTGCTGACACTCATGAGGTCTAAAAAAGGGACCACCAATATAGGTCATTAGCTAAGGTTAAGCAGGGTTAACTCTGACCTTTCTCCAGTCTCCAAACAGGCATCTCTTAAGCAAATAAAACCCACAGTTATTAAAGAACTCTTAAACAACTACAATAACAAAACAGAGTGAAATGGAGTCAAAACTTCAGATCTGTTTTATTCAAAGCATAATATTTATATATGACAGATACTGAAAGGCAGCAGAACTAGTTTTAAGGACCATCTCTCTACCTAGATAGGGGAGGCATACTTTGAAAGCATTCTGTCTTTTGAATGACAGTGAGACATGAATTTAAGTTTGCCAAAAAAGTATTTTAATTCCTAGAGCTTGGAAATTCCTAATTGCTTAATAAAGAACAATACTAGAAATACTCAGTGTTCTGTTAGAATCACAGGTGGACCCTGAAATGCTAAAAGTCTGTTCAAAGCATCACTTAAATCTGATCTAATTCAGCACTATTCTCACATTATCTTTCCCAACCTCAATGGTTTCAAGATCTATAAAACCAGACTTGAGCTGATGTTTACTTTTACAGCTAATGGTTCCTCAAATCTAAAAGAACTTCTAAGAAGTAGATAAAAGCAGCTGCAAAAGTGATCTAGAAATAAACATCCAGAAGAAAGCATAACTGCAATCAAAGTTCCAGCTGTTCTTGTCTCAATTTTTATCAGTATTCTTTTTAATCAGGCACATTTTGAAGTTCAAGGCTTATTTCCAACAGCTTTTGTCCATATATATATATGTACACACACACATATGTATGTATGTAAGCTCCTTGAAATATTACAGAAGTTCTGTTTCACATCAAAATACTGTACATTGTCACTAAAACTATTAATTTTCTTTTCCTCATCCCCCATGTTCTCTCTGGGCCCCTCTTTTGCATCTGGCATGTGTACTGATACTCAAGATGACAAATACTGATAACTGTGAAGCTGCAATGCTGCATACCTCCATAAGGCAAAGCTTAGCCAAAGTTAGTCATTGATTTATGTCCCATATTCTGTTCAACAGCATAAGGGGTTTATTTTCTAATTCCATACCTTTAATCCTTGCCACCTCCAACCCAGTGTGTGTCAAATTTCCATCTTATTGTTGCAGCTGTGGTTTCTTAAAGTGAAAGTATGCTTCTTGAATGCAGCGTCACATTCTTCAGTTTATTCAGACTTAAATTCTCAGTTGATCAAAAATGCCTGAACTCATCAAAATAAGATGGTGTGGGATTTTTTTTTCTGTATTATATGGTTGCTCCAAATCCGTAGAAAGTATAGTAACTTAAGCAGAGATAACACTCTGTAGAGGTGAGAGATGTAGAGATGAAGAGTAGAGATGAGAGGTGTAGAGATGAAAAGAAACAAACCGTGCACTGTCTAGGCAGTAATAACTTAGTATTACTTAGGGTAACTTCATAACACCACAGTAGGAGACAGCCCACAAAGCAGATTGGTTTCAGGAGAACTTGTATTATTTCAAAATAGAGCTGCAAAAATTTAGTATTTTTTTCATTACTTTCACTCTTTTAGGAGAATACCCAGTGCTCTCCCATGGAAAAAGAACCAGAGGCATGATGCTGTAAATATTGCTCCAGAAACTTGCAAGCAAGTCCTCTGCATTACCTTCCCAACCCTTTTGACAGCCCTCTGTGGAGTGCTACTCTTCCTGCAGGTGAGCTGGTGAAAAGGACCATACCTTTCCTTCAAGTCACTTCAGTTCAAAGTCTGGTACAGTAACTCAAACCCACTTTTATCATCTTTAAAAGCTAAGAGGTTAGTGTTTTCCACCAGAGCAGCTGACATGCGTCCAATTCCAGGAAAAGGCCAGAAAATAGCTAAAAGCAGTAACAACTTAAAAACTGCTGCAAAAAATCTGCCAGAGGACATCTGTCAAAGTCCGAAGAGTTCCAGTTATGTATGATTTCATTTGATCCCAGAGGCTAAATAATGTACAGGAAAGATTTAATAATGTTATGCAGATTATGAGTGGAAATGTAAGAGGAACTGAATACAATGCCAGTTTGAAAAATCTTCATGTGCTCATGGCACTATTATTGCTGCACAGTCAGAAAACACAGCTCGAGCAACAGACTATGATAATAAAATTAAAAATTGGAATTGCTAGAATATTTACTCAGGTGAGGCTCTTTGATTAAAAAAAGATGACTTAATATTTTCTTTCTGCCAGGAAATTACCAGTGGAGAGAGCCCCATTCCTGTTTCCACCACAATAAGTTCCATTGCCATGTGAAAGCCTGATAGTGAAAATGTGGTAACCACAGATCACTGCTCACAATGTTTCCAAATGCCAGTGCAAAGGACACTTCAGCTACTAAATATTGAACAAAAATGAATGGCCCTCAGCTATCTCTGCTTGCAAGTTTGAATTACAGCATCTGGCTGAACAACAATTGCTGAACTATAGGTATGATCCTTTTGCCAAGCCACTTCCAGAAGCAATAATTTCTGGCAGAGAGAGGGAAGAGGCAGCTGTAAGGGTGATGTGAATGGCCACCACAGGATCTGCCAAATGATATCTGTCAAATCTTCTGCTAGTGTAATGCTCTAATGCCATTTAACACACTTTAAATACTGGCGGAGGAGGGATTATTAAACAGAGTTCTTAGCCGGCAGAGCTATGGGCTTCACCATTAAAAATGAAAACCAAACCAAACTAAAACCCCCCACCTGAATGCAGAAGTAATCGTATCCTATCTGGCAATATCTAAAAATTTTTGTCTAGACTCTCACACAGGAAGCTAGTGCAACATTTCCTAGATTTCTTTAAGCCAGCACTCGTGGTAGTATTGCTTCAGTCAGTGTTTTTGTCTCCCTTGGGGTAGTGGCTATACTTTTACCAGCTGAAAATTTATGCTTAATAGTTTTTCTTTCAGTGGAAGGATCTAAGACTTTTCCTTCCAATGCTAGACTTTACTTTCAGGGAGTTTCCTGATTTCTTGGGTTTCTCATTTCCTCTTGCTATTCCTGCTCTCATCTGTTTTGCAAATGGCCACCATAATGTTAAGCTTATCTAATGGCCAGGCCTTCAGCTGGAAGAATGCCAGCAACATTCTGAAAATCAGTCATCTGAAAGCATTCAGAGGACATGGCCATCACCTTCTCCCTGAACCTCAAACATAAAACTTCCCTGATAAGCACACAGTCCAACACCATGAAAAGCAAGAGGTTAATCTTAAATTCAGATGTCACTTTAAGCAGCTTCCCTCAGTGACACTCAGACACTTTGTTGAATTAATCTCACTCTACAAATTATTTTTTTTCCCAGTGTTTGGGATACTGGTTGTATATAAACACAGTAAAGAGTGACTGTTTCCCTAATGGTTTCACTGCAAATGCAGGTTTCACTACATTGTTGCTCCTTATTTCATTAATTGGAATACTTTTTCCCCCTCATTTTCAGGGTATGGTCCATCTACTCCTGGCTTTTGAATTCATGCACGGCCATGGCAGTTCCTTCCATCAGTGTGACTTTGGGCTTTTTTCACAACTCCTGTTGAGAAAAGTAGCAAGGGCAGAACAAATTTCTTTCCCTTGGTAAAGGGAAGTTGACAAAAATGCAAGATGTGCTCCAGGTCTTTATGCAGACATAGTGATCAAAATTCTCATGAATTTTGCTATTGACCTTGCTGAGTTCTGAATGCTATTCAAAAGGAGAAGTACTAGGTCTTTAATTCAGAAATTTGAGAAAAAGTCAAAAAAACAGCCCAAGGTCTGCATATGACACTCTGAAGACCCAACATCTGGCAATAAATATTGAAGAAGGAGCTAAGAAGTTTAACTTTGCAAAAGTAAAGACAGAATTTTGTCATAACATTTATTTAGTTAAGATGTGAGAAAGAAGAGCTGAAAGCAACTCCTATACATCCTGTAGAGAACCAACACTGTAGGAATGTGTGGGAGAATTATCCCCCATTTGGACTTCTGTTGCCTCAAAGAAAATGAATTACAGGAGATAGAAAAAACAGACCCAAATGAGGAAAGTGCAGTGTGAAGACATCTACACAAGAAGAGACTGCCCTCTGCAGTAACCTTATTTTGGAAAGAGAGCTGACAAGAGGAACACCTGCTGTTTGCTGCAGTATCTGCCTGAAGGGCTGGTTCAGTCAGCACTTAAAGAGAGACATCCTGAGAGCCTGCTTGGAAAAGTCTTTCCCAGCTTCCAGGGATCCCAGTGCCTCAGTGCTGTGGGATGTGCTACTGCCCACAGTGTGAAGGCTGCTGAACATCAGTCAAACAGTTTCCATTCTGATAAACCAAAGGACACAGAAAGCAGAGAGGTGGGAACGCATGATGGAGCTAGAGGAGGTATCATAGTGCATAAGGTAAATGTCTTCCTGGAAAAGAAAAAAAGTCATATACTTATTACTGTTTTCTTAGAGATCATAGTATACCTTAGCTTATTTGTTTTGACTAAATGGGAACATATTGAGGAAGGAGCTACATTTAAGTGAATTTAGTAAAAAATTAAACTTAAAACAATAGTTACACAGGTTAAAACTGGCACAGCTCTAGGGGTGTCAGCTGGTGACTTACATGGCCTGCAGGTCTGCCTGGTACAATAATTTCTTGATTAAATAAACCTTCTTGAGGCTGAGGAATCTGAATAATAGCAATGAGGCTTTCTCCAGCTCCTAACGAGCAGCATAAGGTCCTGTACTAGCTTTCCTGTCCTAGGACTGAGCCAAACAAACAAAAACAGAATTTCTGGAATCCATTGCATTTCTGAAGGGCATTACTTAAAAATTAGACCGCAAAAGATTATTATCACAGGCATACCACTTTAGAATAGCTTTCCTAGAAGCAAAGCAACTTTGGAGAAAACCTCTCAAACAATCCCTCTTGCTGTAAGACACCTGTTCTCCTTAAAGCACTTTTTTACAGTGGAAGTCACCCCAGCTGAATTAAATTTGTTTCCCTTGGGCCTGCATTTTCTTTAGCCGACACAACAGCTGCACCATGTGGAGATGAGCCACAAGAAGTGTAACAACACATGTTTGTGATTGCAGTATCAGCTTTGGCAGATTTCAGTGCAGAGGTCTTTAACTGCCTTCTATTATTGAGGCAGCTTTGCAATATATACAACATTTTGCAATGTAGTAGCAGTAATATATAGTTCTGTTTATTTCTAATACATGCTGGTACAGTAAAGCCAAAAAGTAACTGACTGTTACCTATAGTTATAAATATTGTATTAAGCACAACCTTTTTATTTTGCAGATAATAGTAGGATGTTAAAGTAGGAAGAGAACAGAAGGATGAGTTAACTACAATAAAATCCCCTGAGGCTCCTGTACTAGCCATTACCCAGTCCTGCAACCATTCAAAATGTGCACTAACTCTGTTATTTTAAAGCTGTAGTAAATTTATCTCTCCAAGAAATTGCTGAATTCCTCAAAAATAATGCATAATCTTGTTTCAATGTGCTCTTTTCCCCTTCATTTCAAGAAAAAGTGCCAAAAACTGGTCTTGTGTAGCCTAATGAAATATGCTTTAGAACACAGTTTTGAAAACTGCTTTTGAGGCATTTAACTTAGAGCTTTTGAGTATCCCACACCCATCAAAATGAGGTACTTGTTTTTGAAAGACCATTTTGAAAGGTCAAGAAAAATGCCAGCAACATTTGTGTCAAGTGTTTATAATGTGTTGTTCCTGTTATTTTATGTAAAATTAGTGCTGTATATATTTGTGAGTATACTAACACAGTCGCGTGGTTTTAATCTTCCTACACATTTTCTCACTTAAAATTTCTAGACCATTGCAATGCAAATTATACATAGATATTGGAATGTATAATACATTAGCAGGCAATGCATATTATACAACATTGCATAAGTGTCCCTATGACTAGGAACAGCAGATTTTCCCACTGTCTAAAATTTCAGATGCTTAGTATCTATTCCAAAGTAAGGGGACCACTTCTACATTGTTTCTCTTCTCTGACTGCATAATTTCTGATCTAATGAACCAATGACACATTATTAAGAGGTTATTTCAAAAAAATGGTAGTGTCTAATATGATCTGTCTTCAATGTTGAGTTTTCCTCCATCTTCCTGGAAGATGAAATGGGCCAAGTATGGAAACGCTAGTCAAGCAAAGAGCTGCCTTTATATTCACACTCCCATGAGAAAATCGGACAGCACCCTCTTTTAAGGACTGATCCTCAAAGTAGTATGTTTGAAAGAAAGAAGCTGCTGATGTCAACAGATTTTAGATCAGGTCCTAGAGGTACTCTGCCTAGTTTGAACTGCATAGAGCAGTGATTTGCTAAATAACCTAACTGAAGGAGAGACAGAGCGTATATTAAAACATATACTTTGCCTTTTTTATTCTGTTTCAGCTTTTCCTTGTTTAACATAGTATTCAAATTAGCACATCCATTTTAAAATTAGCTTTAAGGAGTTTATACTGCATATTGTTAATCTGGTAAGAGCAGTTTCATACCACCAGTATAACAAATTAGATCATGGAACTGCAGAAGAGCTCAAGGATGAAGCAATAAAAGTTGTGTACTGGCCTGTTCAAGGTTACACAAAAACATTCAGCTCTCTCTTGTTTAGAAGACATTGAAACGTGATATATGAACACAAGAACGTAAAAGAAGTAATGCCTTTAAATCTTAAAATGATTAGCAGTTTTATTCTGTAGGGATCTATGGGAGGAGATGGACTCCACCCTGAGGAAGATAAAAGACTTTAGTTTTCTCAACTGGAAGAAGTGATTCATGTTAGGTGGAAGTGGTATGCATGTGATATTCTTTATGTGGTAAATTAACTGTTTCTATTAAAAAACCTTCTAGCATATGGAATTGCTCTATTTCCCTCAGCTCTGAAGGAAAATTATGCTAAGAGAAAGAAAAATCTTTCTCTTTTTGCTAACTCCAGGCTGGGTAAAAATGGGATGTTTTGATGGCTGTTGATAAATTCTCTTGTGGTATTAAATAAATCCATTAATCATCCACTATGAAAATTATTTTTAAGGAAGGAATAGTGGAAAAAGCTTAGTTCTCAAATTTAATGGCTTTAATTAGCTCTCTAGATAGTAACTTGCTCTGTTTTGCTGTGGATTTATAGCATTACCTATGTACACTTTAGTCACTTTGAAGTCTTGTTTTCAGCAGAAAGTTCCTCTGCACAGTAGTGACAGCAGTTTAAGGACTCATCCTGGGTAGTGAGGAGGATGCCATGAAACTCTCCCCTATTGAACCAAACCAAACCTGCTTAGAGGAGACTCAAATGAGTGCATTGTACAAAGTCAATTTTGTGAAAATTCATTATTTGCTGCTTTGCTGTTTCTTTAGCACACAGGCTGCTGTGGGAAAGGCTTCCCACTGCTTTTAAATACAAAATGGGAATGTAAGTGCAAATCTTAACATTTTTCTTTAGATTTTACTTCCACTTTCCACATGGGACCTAATCTTGTAATCAGACACATTACTCCACAGTCAGTCATGAAATGGCTGTTATGTCCCTGAATTTTTTATTATTTTTTTTTTGTGACGTTTTGAGACTGGAATTATATTTAGGTTTTGGATTTTAAATTTTTTTTTTAAGTGTAACTGTATGTGTTATACAAGTAGCTTATTTGGACTTGAATTATGATCTTCTGGCACGTTTTGGTTGGGAAAGTTGGAAAAAAGTAAGAAACTGAAATGTGGTTTCTGGATTGTAAACCATTTAGATGAGTGATTCTTCCTCATAAAAACACTTCCTTTTTAATATTTATGAAGCAAATAAATAAAGCTGGAGATGCACTTCAGAAATCAATAGGAAGGGTTTTACTAAAAACTGTAACTAAAAGCTGTAACTGAATAAACTGTAAGCACTTCATGGCATTGCTTTTGTACTGCTCAGTATTCACAATGTGCTTTCAGGTTGTGTTGAGTTCTCCTCATTTTTTATTCTGTCGTTTGGAGTCACACATACTTCCCTTACAGCACTTAGGTGAAAGGCCCACAATGGCAAAGAAACTTCCCTCCTTTGAATCAGAAAGAATGAGTCTTGTTAGCCTCTTGAAAACTTTATCCCTAAAAATTGTAAAAAAAAAATTAAAAATCCTTATCTTCCGTAAATATTTCTGCCATGTATTATTAAAATTCTCAGCTCAGGACCTAAAGGAAGATAGAAAATCTGGCCACCATGGTGGTGGAAGCCTTGGGCATAAGTCTGTGTGTACTCACATAGTTGAAGTTGGTTTCATGAAGTACTTGCTTCATCAAGTAATGATGATTCAATTTTTCTTTTGTTATTGATACTTGTTTCCACCCCTAGTGCAGGCATCAAGGCTTGCTAGTTAAACGTTATTTATTTATTCTCCAGGGTGTGATCATACTTCGTTGCACGCTGGACAGCAGATGGTCGCTCTCAGAAAGAGAAGGAATATTTTTGTGCAGAAGAGAATCCAGAGTAACCCTCAGTACTACCACAACAACAGTAATTGTTTCACAAACCAAAATGAGGTTTTATTTTTTCACATTAATGCCAATCTGTAGATCCCATGAGCACAATCAATGCAGCTGTACTACAGACCCGGAATATCCTCTGTGGTCAACTGTAAATAGCAACTCTGTATCCATGGTTTATTTTTGCCATAGTGTGCTATAATAGGAAAAATAGCAAATGGTAAGTCTATATATAGACTGTTACCAAGACTGTGAGCTAAATGGTTAGTCAACAGTAAAATCCTATCCTAATCAACAAATGGCTTTGGGTCCAGTAATAATATTTTGGATATCAAAATAATGTATACTAGTAGTGAGAGGAATTGCAGCAGTGCATTTAATATTTTACAGGTTTTTTATGGCTCTTTTTAATGTTAAGTAGGAATTTTGTAAATTATGGTGATTTTAATAGACTGGATATGGATAGCAGAGTCTATATTGTTGTACTTATATTACCTGACTTTTTTTTTTCTGCCTCCTTCTTTTGTTGGACCAGCAAAAATTAATTTTCCTTTCAGTGACATTGATTAACCATTAAATTGTGAATAGTTCAGGAAAGGAGAGTCCCCCCTCTCTCTGTCTTGTTCTTTATTCCTAAATTTATGTAAAAACTCACTATAGAAAAATATAAATTTTATTCCAGACTTGAAAAGATGCTGTTCCTTTCTGTTTTATTTATGACTATTTTATGACTGACAAGGTTAGAAAAGTATATAACAAATTCTTAGATAAGTCTTCAAGGTTACTTCACATTAGACATGATAGGCAGGAAGAAAATACAGGCAGAAGTCAGTTTTCCTTATCTTTTGTATAAACAAGCTGGTATTTCATTCAAGGCCTTTTCCTTAACTTTCAGCATACCAGATCACTATCAGGCAGTCACAGGGAGAGACATGCAAACATGTTGTTGTTGACTATTTATCTACTGAATTATGAATTGGATTCTAAGGAAAGCAGGCTCCTGCATTCATTCCGTCTTTGTACTTGCCTGCCATCCCCTGCCTTTCTCCCCTTCACAATCATTTGTGACTTATCTTACTAGTCTTAAACATGTTTCATGAAATGTTGGAGGACTGTAATTACAGTAAATTCCTATTTTTACAGAGCTCAAGGGTAGAGGAGAGAATGCCTTGCTTGTGGAGCTGTTTACCCCAGAATGAGGGAAAAGTAAGGGAAACTCTGTCCTTACCTGGGTTTGGGATCACACTGTGGACTGGCCGCAGCCTTCTCCTGTGAGCCAAACACCTTATCCTGTGAGCTAATCTGCAGGTGTAATGGAGACACAGCATGGAACTCCACTGGGAAATGCCAGAGTGGGCCAAGGCACGGTGAGACATCAGTGATGTGGAGGGATTTAAGGAGGATAGAGCCGGGGGTGTGCTTGGGCATCTATATTGATTTTGTCAGTTTTGGTGTGCCAAGCAGGTGAATGGAACTGCATCTGGGATGGTAACTCCACATCAAGGGAGAGAGCACTGAGGACGCAGTCTGTATGGAAGAAATGGGGGGTACCATGGTGAAAGGGTAGAAGACACATGGGAAAAAGAGCTGGCCTCTGAAAAGCACCACAGACATGATGAAGGACTAGGGGTATTTTCTCTGGGAAGTGTTCATGACATGTATCTCTTGGAAAACATGCACTATTTATTAATTCTGCTGTTTTACAGTAGCATCATGTATTCATTACAACGAACTTTGTTTAAATGAGCCTGATCGAATACTTTCTGAAGTAAATGCTGCTTTTATTTGCTATCAAAGGAACGAGATAAGGTCCATGCTATAACATAGGTAATTTATTTGCATGATGTTTATGAATGACTTTGAAGTATATATTTGTAATTTAAATCCTAACATTAGTTATACCTGTTAGAAATGCAGACATGAACTTCTCAAGTAATTCTTATTCTTCTTAGTTTTATTACAAACTATATACAACTGTGACTTTTTTTTTTGTTCATATTTTTAGGGGCTTGAGGACTTCCTTTGTGTGTGTGTTTTATATAGCATCTAATAGTTGTCCATGCCATCATGATTCTTGATTTCATTGCAGTATAAGTAATTATAATATAAATTATTTTATCTGTTTACAAAACCATATTATAATATAAAATAATTATAGTACTCAAAACCTAAGTATGGTCTTCATCCATTCTTTGGTCTAATGAATTGTATTTGATGTTGATGCCAGCTCTGCAGAGAAGGGAGTCCTAATTCAGGCAGATAAATTTTTAAAGTGGATAAAATACTTCAGAAGAGAAAGAGTAATTCTAAAATCCTACATTTTTAGGATTGGGCTATACTAAGCCTTTTCTTACTCAGCTGTCTTTTTAGTGTTAGTCCTGCTGTTGGAAGAAATCATGGGAATACTCAGGTAGAGTGTCTGCAACCTCCTCATCTCCATCTTGTCTAGACACCAGCAATCTCATAGTATATTCATGCCTCCAGAACATCTAGACTTCTCTTCACTGGAAACTCTGAATGAGGTAGGAGAACAGAAGGAATCTGTTTTCCCTTTCAAAGTTCCTTCTTTGCCAGTGGCTAAGTACAGTATTGTAATGAATACTAAGTCAGTGTCATGTTTCACAGCACGGTTCTCAAATTCTTGTTACAGAAAGGTGAGATAGTGTTATTTATTCCAATGTCATTGACTTAAAATACTACTTGAAATTACAAGAGATGAATAAAGTGATCTTGAAAAATACCGTGGTATATATGTCATCCTACTGATGTTTTAATTTCAGTTTAAATGTACTTAGAAAGCTTTCTGGCAATTGCACAAGACACAACTTAAATTTCTGTGAGAGAGGCATGGAATTAGTCCACACTTTTTTTGGCACTGTCTGCCCCACTAGGTAATAAAGCCAGGCTACATTACTTCTTCTGTTTCAGACATCTCAAGTTTTTTACACCCTTTTCTTTCTTCAGTGGCATAGATGGAGGACAGTCCTGCTCCATCTTCCTCAGTTACTGAGGAGTCAGGGTATTTTTTGAAGTGAGGACTGTGGTATTAAATAGTTTCAAATGAACAGAGAAAATATCTAAATATGCTATTTTTTGTCTGGGAAAAAAAAAAAAATCTTTTGTTCTTGTCAACTGTTGCTTAAGGGAGAGGTAAGAGTGGCAGATTAGATTGTTTACCCTAAGTTTTTCCAGAAAATGAAATATATGTGTGAATGGGGAGGGGGAGCACTTCTTGGCTCTGTTTCTTTGTATTGCTGCTACAACTATAATATAGTACCTGTATTTTATTTCTAAGAATCCTTTTCCTTGCTTTAATGTGTAGTCTGTGGCAGCTTTGGCTTGAGATGTGGCAACAAAACCTGCCTACTCTGAAATAATCTGGACGAAATACTGCCTTAAATATTTGTGTGAAAGGATGTGGAGAGAACCTCTGCGTTCCAGGAGTATTAAAGCCAAGTAGGGATGTCAGACTTCCCTTCATTAGGTGGAATTGGTGAACTGTAAATAAAAATTGGTCAGTGGGTGTAGCCAAATACCCTGTAGAACAAAGCTGGACACTAGCCACATGGCATTTGCTATCTACCTGACCTCACCTGTCCTTCAACTGGAAAATGGGACCTCTTGTGGGATTCTTCCTCACCACTTTCTGAGGCACTCATACCGTCACTCCATCTCAGGCATCTGCTGGCTCCTTTTCCTGGGTTTGTTTTTTTTTTTTTTTGGCATATCCTACAAACTGCTGTTTATGCTATGGACACATCTGGCAGTACTGCTGGTGAGCCACTGTGGCTTGTGGGATGATGCTTGGAAGAGCTCTGCATTAATCTGTTGTGCAAAGGAAGATGTTCTATTGCAGTTTTTCCATGACTCAGAAAAACAAAGAAACCTAAAAGGTCATATGGTGGTGTGTGATTTGTTTTGTGGGTTCATTCAATATTGCCATTGTGCATTTGGCCTGACCACAGTGAGTCAACTGGGTTGGATTGACTCAGACAAAGTAGAGAACTTGCACAACAGTAGGACTTCAGTCATTTTAAATTCCCTTGCTAATGCACATCAAAGAGACGAAATAACGTATGGAGTGCAGATTTTTTTATGAAGTGGGAGTGTTGTAATACTTGCACATCTAAAATCAGTTTGAAGTGGAATGTGGGCATCTCAGTGTTTTTATGGAACTTGCCTAGGTGTTTTACTACCTTGAACTTCCATTAGTTAGGCAAATAAACCTACTGTCAGGAAAGGATATAGAAATTGGCTTGAGCACGTAAGCTTTTCTTGTATTGACTTGGCTGGATCTACTTGGATCCATCAGATTCCAGTATATAAACAGCAGAAAGTCGAAGTCGTAAGGTAGCGAAATTGCAGCTGTCACACGGTGCTCTGGAGCCCGAAACCTGCCGTTTGAGTAATTACGTGACAGCTTCCCCTGCTTTGCAGGGTAACTTGTGTGCTTTGGCACCACACACCCAAGAGCCAAGCGCCGGCATTTTTCACCTCAAAAGCTTTCCCGTGTCACCCGAGGCGGCTGCGAGGAGCAGCTCCCCCGTCCTGCCGTGACTGCCATCAAGCTTCCCCTCAGCACTGCCCTGCAGCCGGTTGCCCACGAAGACTTTGACTTTCTGAGAAGGGGCTGGGTGCCACAGCCTCGCCTGGTGCACACAGGCGGGTGAAAGGTTCTGCCGCCCGGCAGCGCTGCCCCGAGGCCATGAGATGGCCGCGGGCGAAGAGCCGCCCTCAGGCGGCAGTGCTGCCCGAGCCTGCCCTTGCCCGACGGCGCAGCGCCCAGAGCCGGGGGACGAGGCGCGGGGCCGGAACGGCACAGCGGGGGTGCCGGTTCGCCCGGCCCGGCTCGCAGGGACGCCCCACGGGCGGGGCGGGTTCCACGGGCGAACTACACCTCCCGGCGTGCCCCGTGGGCCGTGGCCGCGCGGGGAACGCCGGGGGCTCGGCAGCGCCGCGGCCTCCATGATCTTCCCCTCCCGCCGGCGCGGCAGCGCCCGCTCGTCTCGCGGTGGGCGGGGCTTTCTCTCAGCTGCCGCTCTGAGCGACGTCCATACTACCCTATCAGCGCCGGCTCTAGCCCGGCTGTAGCCAATGAGCGGCGCGGGAGGGCGGGTCCCCGCCGCGGCCGGAGGTAGCGGTAGTGGCGGCAGCCGGAGCGTGTCCGTGGGACAGCGTGGGCCCTGTGCTGAGGGGCAGTGAGGTCGCTCGGGAGCTGTGCGGGTCCGGCGGGGCCCGGGGGCTCGGTCAGGGGCCCCGGGGGGCCACGGCGGCGACGGCATGGAGCAGGCAGCGCCCAAGAGGTAACGACCCTCTCCGGCGGCCCCTTCCCCGCCCGGGAGCGCTGGCACGGCCAATGTGAGACCTCGGTCCCGGCGTCTGTGAGCGGGCGGTGGGACAGGGACGGTGCTGAGCCTTGCTTAGCGGCCGGAGGGCTCTGTCACGTGGGAAAGGGTCTTCGGTAGGGTGGATGCCATGAAATACACCCTCGAGCAAATGCCCCGGTGGAGACGAACCCTTCAGGGCTGCTTGAGTTAAGAACATTTTTAATATGAAGTGAGGGAAACTTGGTCGCCGAGCAGAGTCCTCTCTGGCCTAGGGGTCTCTCACTCGATAGCTCAGGAGCACAGACGAGTAGTTCTCCTTTCACGTTGGAAAGTGTCCTTGTGTTCTGCTGCTGGAGGGATGGATGCTTGTGGGGGTGGGCGTTGCATAGTTGCAATTGCAAATCAGGGAGTGGGAAGAGGCAAACCCCAAGAATATTCCCACAGTAGATGTATTTTCTCAAATACATAGGCTGTCAGGTCATATTAATTACTGTGCACGATTTAAAAAGTAATTTATTATTTGACTTGTTAGTGCATAAAATAATTTTGCTTTGTGTTAAATTTAAATTTAATCATATATTTCAATTGGAACAAGCCTTTCTTGGGTGTAGTTGTACAATACACAGACTGTAGTTGTGTGGTGTACAGAATGTAGTTACATGGTTCACATACATATTTACTGTCTTTGAGCTCTGATTTTACTTTCGCTTCCTGATAATGAAAAATCTAGGGACTACACAATATAAAAATTTGTGGTGAAAGATATTAGATCATTTTATACATTCATCTTTAAAACCTTTACATTCTCCATTCAGAACCTTTAAAATTCTTGTAGCTTCCTGTAGGATGATAGGGCTTGAGAAGAATGTAGTCTTGAACATCTGATGACTTCTCCTCCAATAACACATGGAGTGACAGTATCTGCTGTGGGAAAGTTTGAAAAAGAATTGGTTTGTAGTTGCTGTCTAGGGTGGTTTTAGCAGGCAATGGGGTAAGGAGTGACAGGCCTACACTGTGCTTTCAGGCTGAAGGTGCTGCATATCTCAGATGAAGGAAGTAGGACAGGCACCAGCAAAACTTTAGGAAGAGAAATGGAAATGTCTGAGGACTAATCAATGTCACCAGCAGCAGTGGAAACCTTGGGATCTGGTGGTATCACAGGATTTAAAATCAATCTGTGAAGTTAGCATAACCTGCCAGATGTTTTGGGGAAGATGTTGTATTTTCTGTAACTTTATTGCCTAAGCTGGATGTGTGTGTCTGGCCTAACTGAAACTAAGAGATGTTTAAATACTGGATTAAGTCATGAAAAAACTAGATGTGGGAATGTCTAAACTCTGGCATGTTTTTATATTCCACGTGTTTTTTGAAGCTTATTTCTGGAAATTTGTGATGAGAACTCAGATTTCTTTCTTTAGTGGAAGGAAAAACTCAGTTTTTAGTAAGATATTAACTCAGGTTATTTCTTAAGATTTGTAGCAGTTTTTTCTTGAAAGTAGATCATAGCCCCTTTATTGGTAGTTTTGTACAGTTTTCTGATTGTTGGTATTCCCAACTATTCTAGGCCACCCCCTTTTTCTGAAAGTCCAGAAGAAGTGCAGCTTATTTTTTTGTGGGCTGAATTTTTGGTGCTGTCCTTGGATGTAGTAGTGGTTTGAAATGGACCAATGTTCACTTGGCAAAACAAATGTGAACACTTGAATTCTTTACTTTGGTGCCCGTTGTCCACAGTAGCAGTTACTGAGAGGGATCTATTGGTATCATATCTGTAGTACAAGACAGCCATTTAGAGGTAGCAAGAATTTCATAGTACACTAAAAAGCTGCATGGATGTCCTAGAATCCCAGTGTTCCCTTCGAGGTATAGGGCACTTCTCTTTAGAGGAGCACACAATGCTGTTATATAAATCTTTAATACAGCCCTTTAGAAAGTAGCAATGATGATGCCCAAGTGGCATTCTAGGCCATTGTGGCTTTTCAATGGAGGTGCTGTAAAAATAATTCACTTTTTTTCTTTGACTAATGTACTGCAACAGTAACACAAGACTTTTAAGGGAGAGTCCTTTTCAGAATATTTTCTACTTTAAAAAAAATTTAGAGTAGATGTTCAGATTTTACACTGAAAAATTTGTGCAGTAGTTGACACAGAGTTTTCTTGCATCTGAATCTCTAACTGTACTTTAGGTGTGCTTTATAGTTTTTTCCATCACTGGAAAGGAGATTCGCTCTTGAGATAGTTACAGAATTTGCCTCTGAGTGTTGTAATTTTCCTTTGTTGTTATTGTTGTGTTTTTCTGTATCCTTGGCAAGCTCACATGTGAGGATACAGGTTGCATACAAGGGAAAAACAAAATAATTATTGACAGAATTTTCTCAAGTGCGTAGTTTTTAATCTTGTCCATCTCCTGCATGCTGCTGCCAAATGAATGGCTGCCTAATGAGCATGAGAAGTGTTAATGAAGGTATTCCACTCCTTTCTTTAAACTTGAGTTTAATGTTCATTGAAAAACACAACTTTTCAGGTTTTCTGGGAAGAGGAAGAACTTGTTCATAGTATATGAACTGTGTGTAAAAAAGTGTGTTTTTTAATGTTTGTGTCAATGGACATGTTGGCAGTTGTCAAGTTCCTCCTGAATATGATGGGACAGAAATATTTGGGCTTTGTTGGTAGAATGCTAAACGTAAGTACACAGTACAGTCGTGTAAACTGTCTTAATCTTGCTTCTACTTGTGCAAATGCTGTGAAGCAGATTAAATGTCTCAAGGCTTCCACATGCCACCTCTACTTCAGATCACTGCAGTGATTTCTCCTACTACCTTCTCTTTTAATATATCAATATAATTGATCCCAGCCATTCTTTTTAAATGTTTCAATGTGTTAGTTCTTCTGCACAATAAACCACACATATTCATGTTTGTTGGAGTGGCTGGCCAGTTTTTTGTGTGACAGTAATTGATGGCTTTGTATTCTTTATTCCAGCTTTATTTTTATTTTTGAACTTTCAGAAATATTTTTTTTTTATCCCTGTCTCTTTAGCACATCACCAATTTATTTTGTAAAATCTGTGTATAATGACTATAGGACACTTTACTCATACTTTTTTTTTTTAATTTTTGAGGAAGAAATCTCTTGCTCTTTCATGGTGCACTTCAGATTCTTCTGATCTTCTTACTGGGATTGGGAGCCTCTTACATTTTCTAGGTTTTCATTTTCTAGAATTTTGCTGATGTACTCAATGGCAAATAAGATTCTGGTCAGACTAGGAATTAATGTTTTCTCTTATGAACTGGATTTATAAAAGTATAATCATTTGCTAGGATGCATTTTTCTTGTTAGGAGACTAGATGTTATGTGGAAAGTCAAACCTTCTTAGAACAAGAAAATCCTTTTGACACATCTTTCCCAGAGGTATAGTTTAGTTAGTCCTTCGGGTTTGAGGAACAGCTTCCCTTCTGGAAGACCTTTAAAATAGCTCATAATCACTACCTGATAATTGAGATTCTAGAGAAAAAACCCAGGTTTTAAAATTAACTTCTCTGCCTCTTCTTTGGACTTTCTCATATATATATATAGTACACATACACATATGGCACTTGTATCCTTTGGCCAGACTAAAGCAGTGCCTTGATATACTGATTTGTTCTGTTTTAAATGCTTGTGTTATGAAAGCAGAGGATGACTGAGGGAGAGAGGAATGAGACACATTCTGTCTTTCTCTCCTATTGTTCTTGTGCCCTTTGTCTCTTCATTTTTGTCTCATGCCCCCTCTTCACCTTGCCCCCTTCCCCCCACAGCCCCATTAAGAGCTGATGCTGTAATTTTTGATGTGTTTCTCTGTGCAAAGATTGTTGCTTGCTTTTAACTAACAAGATAATATTTCTAGTCTCTTCTTACGTTCTGCTTGGTGCTTTCTAGCCAGTTACACCAGTCACTACCTTCTTCCTTGTTTCTCATGGTTTCATAAATGCTTTCTTTACTGGAGCCCTTCAGGGTATATCGCGTGATGTTTTGTAGTTCAAAAGCTGAATATTCTATTTAAACATCTAGAAACAGGAATCATTAGAATGTCTGAGTCATTAGGATTTTTCTGTGGTTCAAAGAACTGTGGTGTTGATACTATCACTTGAACACTGGGCCCAGCATCTGTACTGTTTCAGTGTGTGTGAAGAAGTGGGAGGTGCTTTGAGCAGGGTATTTGGTGATGGCATTCCTGAGGCTGACATACCTTCCTTACTGGAAAAAGGTTTTTTATTAAGCTGCCTTAGTGCTAAGTGTGATTTGGTCTCATAAAATGTTTGTCAGAATTGGATAATATGAAAATAATTTTAAAACTACAGAATACTTATTTCTTTGATCTTCTGGTTGCTTCTCAAGTACTCTAGATAATGTTATTTAACAATTACATTGGTTTTGATCAGTTTATGGCTGTTTGTGATTGTTTCACTAACTCTTCTCAGGCACTCACAATGTCTTGTCATTAATGGTGCTGTTGGAACCCTTTTGGTATGGATTTTTTTTTTTTGTTTTTTCTTCTTTCTCATTTTAGCAGGTGTTATTCTTTCAATGAGCAGGTGGAAGTCTTCTCTTTGTGGGCATCTCCAGTCAGGGGTACTGTATGCTTTCTCTTTTCTTGCTGTTACTAAAGTAACAAAAAGAAAAAAGTCCCTTTGCTTTTCTGTCTAGTATGTCTTTTGTTATGCAGCTCTTTGACTGAGAGACTAAAGGTTATACTTTTTATTTTTCAGGGCTCTGCTTATATTATAAACATACTGTGCATGGGGTTTTTTGGTGGCAAGAAGGAGATGATAGCAACAGCTTATTCTTGAATGTTGCCTTTACAGTTGCATATACTCTGTTCAGAAGGGAAAAAACTTTGGAACAAAGAAGCAAAATGAATGATTTATTGCTTTAATACCTACCTGCAAAATATATTTTCCTCTTTGATTTGTCTCAACACATGCTTGTTCAATAATGTAAAAAGTGCTTTTCTGCAAGGTATAAGTTCTTTCTAGTGTCTAACCAGCAGAGAGAGTGAAAAAGACAGCAGAGGTTTTTGTTCTTGTAGGCCATTTTTGCAGACATTGTTTAGCTGTTTTCACTTGATTTTTTTGCTGTTTTTCTCTGTATTCATGAGTTGTGCCTTTTCTTTGCTGTGAAGATTTTTACTTTCCCTAAACACAGAGACTTTCCAGCTTCTTTACTGTTTCCTGTAGCAAACTGCGTGGTCTTTATAGTAGTTAATGCACCTTTCCTTACCAATTGTGGATGCTTTTTGTATTCATGTGACAGTTCTTTGATGTATAAATGTGTGCACTCATGTGCCTTCTTCTTGCCTTGCTTCCCTTGTTTAACACCAATCCATATGACTTGTGTGCTTTAACGATTACTTTAAATTTTTTACTTTTACTTAGATGGTTGGCAACTACAAGTCTGCTTTGACTCATGATTTTGCTCATTGGTCAGTCACTTTAATTTTTATTAATTTTGTATATCACAGAATTGCATGTCCTAATATGAAGTTGGTTTTTTTTATATTACTCTTCTTCCACTCTTAGATTTGTCAATCTTTTCTGTCCATGCCCTCTTCTCCTATTCTGTATTTGTTTCTAGAAAGTGTTGTGGGATAACTTACTTTCCACAAGCTCTCACTGATCTGCCATTCTTCAAAGTTCCCTTGTTTTTTAATCCCCTTTTCCTGCATATGGAATACATTGTCTATATTTAACACTACAGCACCAGCTATTCTTCAGTTCATCTTCTACTTTATTAGTACCCTTAGCTGTCACGTGAACTTGTTACTTTAGTCTTGCAGCAAAATTCGCTATAACTTTAAGGTGAAGGATTTACATGTTGCAGCCACCCATCCCTGCTGCAGTGTGAGTGTGGCTATATTTTCCTGTGCTATGTTCGGTGTTAGCTCTAGTGCAAGCTTGCAGCCAAGTTGTGTTTTGAGATTTGCCAGGAGTCTTGGGTCCTGGATAGCTGGGAGTGCTGGAGACCAGGGAAAAGCTAGGACTGCTTGTAAAGGAATACAAATGGTGGTAAAAGGGGGTTGAAAGTGCTGGAAGAAATCATAGGATGTTACTGAGTCATTTTAGACTGTGTGAGAGAGAGAGCTAAGGGTAAAATGTGGTGGTGTTATGTAATTAGGGATTTTGTTGCATCCTGTCCCTATGTGCATTTACAAAGATGCAGGAGAAGCTGCTCCAACAACTCTTACAGTAGTCAGCTTTTGGGATTTAAGTCTTCTGCTGCTACCTTGGAAGCGCTACCATATGCTCCCAGAATCATCTTGTCTTCAGAATTCTGCTTTTAATGATGCCATTCACTGGCTGATGGAGGGGTACATTTTACTTCATGTGGCTGAAGGACTTGTTTATAAATAGAGAACAATATGGCATCCTCTAAGCAGTAGTGGGCATGTGTTTGCATGTGAAAATTCTTCCTCCCCCAAACAAATAAATAACGTTTGTCTTTCTTTTAGCAAACTGAAAAAGCTAAGTGAAGATAGCTTAACTAAGCAGCCTGAAGAAGTGTTTGATGTTCTGGAGAAGCTTGGTGAAGGGTGAGTACAGCTATTTACTGGGGCATAGGATCAGAGGGAAACAATACATAAAGCGTATGTTGGAATATTAAGTTACAGAGAGAGTGACTGTAAATATCCTAAGGAGTGCCTCTATAGACAAGTTTTACTTCTAAAGCAAATGCATGCATCATAGATTTCCACACTTTCCCTTATACTCCTTTTAGAGTCTGTTGTTAACACAGCAAATATACTTGCACCTCTAATGGAATTTGAAACTCTAAATCTTGACACAAGATTTCTTCAGTCTTGACAAAGCATTTTTCTGTCTTTCCTGAGGTCCTGGTAGAACTGATCATTTTGCAGCCTGAAAAATGCTCAAACTTCTGCATGAGCATATGGCTTCTTTGACTTTTTGTGCATAATGGAAATCAGGAGCAGTTTGTCTTGTTTTTTTAAGAAAATTGTCTCCTATTTTTAGGTCTTACGGTAGTGTGTTTAAAGCAATACACAAAGAATCTGGACAAGTCGTAGCAATTAAACAGGTGCCTGTGGAGTCAGATCTTCAAGAAATCATTAAAGAAATCTCTATAATGCAACAATGTGACAGGTAGGTAAGACATTTCTATACGCTTTCTAAGATTCTATGTAAAAATGTATTTGTACTTGTGAAAATAGCCGAAATATAAGCAGCTGCAAACTTTTTCATGGAAAGTAAATTGTCAAACAGAGACTTCTTTATTGAAGGAACCACTTTGTAGACCTCCTCCTCCTCTCCTTAGTTTGGATTGAAGGAAGTACAAATAGTGTACATAACAAAAAATGTTGGAAGAATAAATACTGGCCTCTGCTTAGAATTCTCCATGCTTGCTTCACTTTACTTGCACTGTTAAGGTCAAAGGTGACCATTTCCTTTAAATGTCTTCGGCTTTGTGAAATTCTGAGTTACACGTTTCAGAAGATTGATAAAGATGTTTCTACCAGAAGATGTATGGCTACCATACATTAACTTCCAGAAGAGTATTATCTTGGCTGCCTTTTTTCTGCAGGAACATCCCGTTTAAAAAGTGAACAGTCTTGTGGAAGTGCTGGTGGATTGTTACCTGACACTTGTTCACAAATCTTATGATTGCAGGTCTCGTAGAAATGGAAGCCTTGATGCAAGGATGCAGAAATTACTTTGCATTTTCTGTTTGTGGAGTTTAGCGCTGCAACTTCAAAATTAGATTTATTAGTGTCAGTCTTTAAGCAAATATGAACAGTGTTTTGAGATTGCACTGCACTTGTTTTGAATAGATCATCTTGTCCTGATTGAAATAATACCCAGTTGTTGCTGGGAATACTGGCATAGTATAAATCTGGTAAGAGATGGTAACAAAAATCACTGGGTTTTCTTTAGAAGTAATATAGCCTTCCTCACTTAATGAATTTATAAAGAGCAAGATTATTGTGTCATGCTTGTAAATGATAGACATTTGGACTAGTAAGGAGGAGACTGACCCACCTTTCCTTCTGAAAAGGCAAATTCATTTAGTGCTAACAGTTGCTCTTAAGTTAAATAGTTTTTTGATAGTGTTGAGCTGTCTTTTTTTAAAGATAGCGTTTTAAAGATAGTCATGTTGCAGGAGGCAACCATAGGTCCTCTCTTCTTCTAATATCTGTTGTCTGTATGAAGAATGTTGCTGCCAGAAATGCTGATCCTAAAATACAGTTCCTTGCAACAAAACAAAATAGTATTTGATTCTGCCCCATGATGTAGGTGTTCTGATGAGAAGCCACAGTCTGAAATCTCCGTATCTCACACTTCCTGACTTTTTGGGAGATAGGTGACAATTGAACTGTAGCCTTCTTCATTAAGTTCCTGCAAAAAACCCCACTCGAAACCTTCAGTCTTTTATTTCCATAAATACACCATCTAATAACTTATGAAGGATGATGCTTTTTATTTTTACCACATCTGTTTCTGCCTTTCTTTTGCAAGTGACTCCAAGGAAGCATTATGCCAAGTGATAAACTGAGGAGTAGCAAATCAGTATGTTCTGTTTATGACAATACTATTATATTATATTCCACATGAATATATTATATTTCATTCCACATGAAATACTTCAGTATGAAAAGCATTTGCAAATCCAGATTATTTCAAATCGGCACTAGATTCTCTTTAATATGAAAGTGTAGCTCTGTGCTTGAAATAAGTTCATTCTTGCAAAACTGGGAAAACAGGGGTGAGTTTCCATGTTATTTTGCTCTGGAGAAAAGAAAACAAGGCAGTCTTTTTAAGAAGAGAAGCATGCAAGAGAGGCCTTGGAGGAGGGAAAAACAAAGCTTTTTGTCAGATGACTAATATTTGGGAAAACTGTCTGTATTTGAAGATTGCTGAAAACTTACATACATAGTAGTGCCTTTACAGTTTTATTAAGTAATCATAATTTACTCTAAAAAGGCATTGGTTAAGCTAGTTACAGATTTAAAATGTATTTGGTTGCACTTGCTTTTTAGCTGTGTCAAACAGTATTTTTAACAACAGGCGTGCTGGTGATTTTGTTTTTTTCTTCTAAGAATTCATCTATTTATCTAACTTTTTTTTCCATCTAGTCCTTATGTTGTCAAGTACTATGGCAGCTACTTCAAGAACACAGATCTATGGATTGTTATGGAATATTGTGGAGCTGGCTCTGTTTCAGACATAATTAGACTGCGTAATAAAACGGTGAGTTGTCGTTTTTTGTTGTTTATTTTTTATATATATATACCAGATCATAAAATCCACTTATGAATTAAGATTGGAAGCCAGAATGAAATCTGGAGTTACAAGACAAGATTTTGGCTGATGCCAAGGGCCTATCTGTGCCTTGGTTCCCAGGAAACAAGCTCATGCAGTTGCTGACTGTCTTTGTGCCTTCCTCTGGGGACTGATAACCAGCAGAAGCAAATGCATTTTGAAATATTAAGATATTGAAAATTTCTTGAAAATTACTGCTTTGTAGAAGGCAAAACTGTGTCTCCTTTCCCCTACCCCTTCCACCTTACAATCTGTCAGCAGCCACTTAGTAGCTGCATAGTTTGGAAACAGGCATAAAATTTTCTTGCTCTCACTAATTAGGGAGCATGAGAAGTAACCGGCATTACTCAAGGAATGAAATGGGGAAGAGATGCCAGCTGAAGAATGTGAGAGGGAACCAAAATGAGGGTTGTATTGAAGTGTCTTAATGGACACTTAATGTGACTTATAACAGCAGTAAATAGAAGAAGCCTATAGTAAGTAAGTTTTGTTTTAATTAAGAAACAGCTTCTCTGAAGAGTGTTTTGCTCTAGGTGTAGGAATTCAACCTTGAATTCCTTTGAGTCCGCTGTTTTCAGTAACAGACTGTAACATGAAGTACTCTTTTTACCAGCGCATACTCTGTGATGACAATAGCTACTGGGCTTCACATTTTGTAAACGCTCCCTGAAATGTTCCTTGCACCTTACTTGGGAGCAGAGGGAGAAAGTAAAGGAGAGAAAAGCAATGTATAGGTTTAGAAAACAAGACATAAAGGAAAATGGAATCAGGTTTATTAGGAAGTGGAGGTGATGCCAAGACTAAAGAGAGCCCCTTTGGAAAAGGTGGCTTGTATCAGGGCTGCTGTAATGTGATGGCTGGGGAAAAGCCAAAACCGATGTGAGATTGCTGGAGTTCTGCAATCTTCAAAACTGGTGTTCTTGCTGTTGTATATTATCCAAGGATCAGTAGCTTGAGTAAGAAATGGCACAAGCTAGTCCAGAATTTAAAAAAAACCAAAACAAATCATAACCCTTTTAAAACAGAATTTAGAAAAAAAAGAGCAAACTTGTTTGTGCATTGATAGAAAATACTTGAATTTTTATTTTAAAAAGGTGTGCATATGAATGTGTTTGTACTTATATAAAGTCAAGCTATCTAGTTTTTCTTACACCTGTGGTAGGCTATTGACATAGTAGATATATTAAACATTTGAGGGGAAGGGGTATTGGAGTCTTGGAGCAAATGCATACTGATGATCAGACGAACTACCTCTACTGCTGTTTGTTGTTAAGTTTGATATGATTAAATAGCGTGAATTCTATGTTAGGAAACAGAATAATCACTAAATACATAGATACCGATGATAAAGCTTTTGTAAAGGCAAGTCATGGAGTGCATGGTTAGTAGAGTTCTGTGAAGGAGGTGGTAAGGACACAGTTAATGTTGGCTGGTGTAAAGTTGGTTGGACGTCCTGAAATGTTTGTAGACAGACTTTCACACCAGAGGCTCTTCAAGCAAATACAGCCGTAATCTGGAGTAAATGTGAAGTTCTGTTACAGGTGGGTAATTGTTTTAAATATAAAAAAGAGTGTGTTTTGGCATACTACTTGGGTCTGTGCTATCCTGTTTCAGAAAGATGTTAGAAATACTTTATATTCCTAGTGGTGGAAACTGGCAAAGACTTGAAAGGCTTTGTGGTACTGAGAAAATCAGCACAACTAAATGTCAAGAAATACATTTGGCTTGACGAGAAAGGCATAGTCTTTATATTCAGGTTCATGAGCACTTCAGCTTAACTTTTAGAAATTGTTGAACAAGTAAAGCGGTTGTTAGAGACTGCAGTGGTACCAAGGACAGAGCAGAACTATGGAAGTTTAAGAAGGTAACAAGGGTGATGAGAAGTAAAGACTACTTCTCTAGAAGCATTCTCTAGATATCAGATGCATTTGGATATTTCTGTGATGAGAAGAGGTACATGGAGGGAAGAGACATTGTGAAAGGTTTTGAAAACCATGTGTAGCTTGGTCCTTCCAAGAAAGTAAGATATGGGTACCTTACTGTTTATTACAAAACAAGAGATGACTTGTGACAGTAGATGCAAAGCAAAAATTTTTTTCTTTACACGATGATGATAGTCACTGTATAGTTATGGAAGTTCTTGTAGATGCTGAGAGTTGATTTTCAAAAGGCAATTAAATAAGACCAGGAAAAAAATGACTGTGCACTCGAATGGGTAATGACTGGAACATGGATGGGAAGTCCATATGCTTCAGATCTCTTGGAAGGTGAAGCAGACAACTATCACAGTTTACTTGGCATGTACTTACATTCAGGAAGGCTACCAGGCTGGACAAAATTTCCATTCTGGTGCAGAATAGGGAGTGTTCCAGTGCCTTATAAAAAAATAAGCAAAGCAAACTTCTCCATTTCTCCTTTGCTATGCCTCTGTCTTGCAAGTTTTGGGAGATTTAGGCAGAGGCTTTGGACTTATTTGAATTCTCTTGCTGTTTGTGGAACTGATCACTCAGACTGTATGTGATAGGAAGCTTGTAACTATTACTGGAATGAGACTGCTTAAAGTACTTGAGCATTCTGTTGATGACCTTATATTTTATTTATTTATTCATTCATTCATTAAATGGAAATAAGAAATGGTTTTGTAATAAGATAGAAAGAAGATAAATATCTTCACTTGCAAACAAGGAGAGAGTTGTTTCTTATTTTGTCAGAACATTTACTGAATAAGTCAGGCACATAGGAGTTGTGTATTCTGTAACTTTCCTAGATTGTCAAATGAAGACTGTGGCTGAGCCAAGGAAAAATTTATTTACGGCTTCTTCATATTTAAGGAAAAAATATTGAGAAAGTTGAAGTAAGAACCCTTTAGTGCCATGGCCATTAGGATTATCATTTGGACTTGATCTTAAAGGTCTCTTTCAACCTAAATGATTCTATGATCATTATTAAGTTATAGGAAAAGATGGATTTCTCCTCCTGTTTGGGGAGGAAACATTAATATGTATTTGCCCTTGTTGCTTGTCTCTAAAACTAAGAATTTATTGATCATCTTTTTCTGTTTTTGTGGTTTCCCTACTTTTTCAAAAACTGTGCTTGTCTAGAGAGTGAACAACACTGGGTTTTGTTCCACTGCTCTAGTGGACCAAAATCAAGGGAAACAGAATTGAAAATTAGGCTAATTTTTAGTGACTGTTTGGAGCTTATTCATATGGAGAAGTTTTCAGCTTAGAAAGAGCAGGTTCTTGTCCAAGAGGCCTGTGTCACTAATTTGAAGTTAAATGGACCCCTTCAATTCTGCCTGGAGTCTTCTAGTGTGCCTGGCAGATCAGCAGCACTTGAGAAAATTCATGGTTCTTGTTAGCTCATATGGGGTGTGGTGTTCATCAATCCTGGGCAGCAACGGTTAGATCCAGTTTTGTCTACTTTTCTCAGAGACTGGTTTGGGAGGTACATGTATCTTAATACATTCAGGCTGTGGGTTGCTGCCAGGAAGGGCAGTTCTGCTGTTCTCCGACCTGACTGATGTGTTCCTCCTGCCTTTCCCATGCCTCAGATGCAGTGATTGTCTGTGGCTGCAGAGTGATCTTCGATAAGCTTGATGATATGATGGGGGAATTTCCTCTATGTTCTGTCCTCCCCTCTCCCCATGAGCTAGCTCGGGACTTACTGTGGCAGCACAGTGGCTTAATCTGATGCAAGGAATGAGCAGTGCGGATAGGGAAGGAAGAGAATGTACAAGACTGACTTTCAGTGTCAATAGAATGAGATAATTACAGTGTGAAGCAACACTGAGGCTTACTGGATGCTCTTAATATAAGGGATAATACTTAAACACAACCAACCTTGTCCCTCTAATGGTAATTAAGGATGCATTTGCTCGTCCACTGATCATGATTAACTGAGTCATTCTAATCCTGACTCTTTGGGGACCAAATTCAATTGGCTGAAACATACCAGGTAGTGGCTATGTTGTAGGATTATCAGACAAACCTGTCTTATTTGGGTCAGTATTGTAAGTAACAAGTGTAGGGATGGATAGCTGCATCCCAACTGTGCAGTTGGGCCCAGAGATGGTGCATTTTATATCTAAAATTGCTTCCTTTACCTGCCAGTTTATTGGTTACATGTCTAATGCCTCATGTACTCTTAATGATTAGCTTCTGCCATGTTTTCTTAGCTAATTATTTTTTTCCATGTGTTTAAGTTCCACCAATTCAAGTGAGTAGTGTATCCAAATCTGTGGATGATGTATTTAATGTCCTACTGGATTTGCTTTGTCTGTATGTTACCATGGGAATCCAGGGTAAATCTTTTGTTATCCGGGCTAAAGACATTTTGCTCTTAAGGATGTTGTTTTGCAGTTTTAAGCAATAATGTTTCTCAGTAATTTAACAGTTAAAATAGTTCCAATTTGTAGGCCTTTGCTTCACTTAAGTTCATGTAATTATTAGTGGTAAAGCAGCTATCTAGGGCCTAGTACCTCTGGTATTTTTAAGGTAACATCTATCGCAGTATAACTTCCTTAGTTGAGCCCACATGGATTAATTAATACCCAGACAGTCCATACACAAAGATTGAAATTCCTTCTGCACTGGCTCACTTGCTTATCTGATCTTGGTCACGATGGACAAGTCCATCCTAGTAATGCTGCTGACCATGTTCTGACAGCGGGCCTTCCAGGTGATGAATTGACTCAATGGGCTAATCAGCTGTCTTACTGTTCAGAGACTAATCTTTAGGCTAACATTGTTGAATTACTTTTTTATGCAGCCAGGCTGAGAAAAAGGAGGAAAGAACTTGATCACAAATGTCCTGGTTGGCTTATTTTGTGTTTAGCCTTATGGAGCAGGGTAGCTTCTACTAGCTTCTGCAGTGCAACACTGAGATTATTCAGTGCTTGTCTAATAGAATCCTTACTATGGCTCTGAATGATTGACTGTTACATAAATGCTGGGAATTAGTTTTCCTTAGTTCTTTAGGGTAGCATTGTAAGTTCCTTAAAAAATGGATTGTACTGTCTGACTCTCAGAATGATAGACCTTTCTTTCAACCTTGCATTAAACTGTATTCACCTGCTTGGAAATTTGCTCATGAAAATTATTTTTTTTCCCTGAGCTGAAAAATCTTTGTACGCCAGAAATAAATTGCATGTTATGTGTTGGCTAATTTTTATGAAAGAAAAGGAAGCTTGAGCTACATTGATATTCATCCATTTCTAAAGTAACTATGTATATATCACCTGCAAATACAGTTGACCAAAAGCATTCAGAAATGGGGAAGTTTCAAAATTAAGATTGGCCATGCAGTATCCTCTGGTAAACGTGCTTTGGGATACGCTAACTGTCCTCTCTTCCCCCTTTTCTACAGTGTTAGCTGATCGTGCTCACTCAGTGAGGAATAATATACTATTAAATTATACATCTTCTGAAGTCCCGTGTTTATTTGTAAAATACTGTAACAATTGCTCTATAGACAGAATTATCTCTCCCTGAACTTTATCTGACCTTCCTCTTTCCATTAAAAGAAATACTCTTTTAACTTGTGCCATGAACATCTAGAGGTCAGTTCTAAGAACAATTTGATTCCTGGATGATTTCTGTAGTTTCCTACAGGTGCATAATATGTTGGAATTAATTTTATGGGCAGTCTTAAAACTAGCCATGTAATACTAAAATGCTCAGCATCATATAGTTCACTTACTTTCTGTTTAAAAACTGTACTTCTTGGAAGAAAGCTTACAAAATACTACTTCAATGCTAATGGCTGTATTTGCTGGGTTTCACAACATTTATATTTGCTACTGATCTCTTTGCAGTCAGGTCACTGCTAAAAGATGAGAGAGACTACAGTATGTTGAGGGGGAGATAGGATTTTCACATTTTTTCTGTTCTGAACAAACTGGCTAGTTGCACAGTCAGCAGATCTCCTTTGCCTTCTCACCCACTTCAGAAAACAAATCTGTGGAGCTTTTGGGAGAATAGCAAAAGTTGCATCTGTGCTTTGAAGTCAGTTACTCATTTTTCAAACTGAGCTGCTAATGATTTTTCAACTAAAAAATTGTAAGAATGACTCAATGCAAGCAGCAGGGTTTTTTCCCCTCTTGTAAATAATTTTCATTTAGTGCCAATTTTAAGTTGCTCAAACAATAAAATGGCCATGTAAACACAGAATTTGAAGAAATTTATAATAAAATCTTGCAATAGAAGGTAGCTGTTTAAATGAATGTTTAATCATGTCAGTCATCTCCTGGTACCCTCTATGTAGCTTGTATCACAAAACAGACAAAATTTTACTCCTGTTGTAATAAAGGGTGGAACTTTAACCTTTTTGCCTCCCCACAGTGCTCTTTCCCCTCTGAAGAACCCCATCATTGTTTGCCTTGGAGAGCCAGAAATATCAGCTGAATTTTTAACGTATTTCCAGTTTGAGTCAACCTTTCTGCATATAAAGTTATAATCTGGGCAATAAAATTTGTCTCCATTCAAGGAGTAAAGCCAAGTTTCATTACAGCCTTCCACATATATTTTATTTTACAATAAAAGGATCTTTTTAAAGTTTAGATGGGTTTATTGCTATATATTACTGTGGTGAGGAAGTGGAGGAAATGTAGAAAAACTGCAGGTAAAAGAAATGTTACTGTTTTGAATTATATTTATTTTAGAGGTGGTAAGGAAGGAAGTGAACAGTGTGCCACTGATTTGGAATAAGTGATAATTTTAATTTGAAAATTTAAAGTCAGCTAGGTGAGTCTACTTTTCCAAGGAAGGATGTCCAGTTTGTGTTTAGGACCTTGCTCAAATGAGTTCTAACAATCTGAAAAGTGAGGGACTCAACAGTCTCTTTTTCCAGCCCTGTGAACTGTTATTTCTTCTTGTATGCTTAGTGAGGATTGTTTTGGTTTGTTCTAGCCCCTCTAGTCCAATTCTAGCTGGACTCTACAATTTATTTTCTTTTATAGCAGCCTGGAACTGAGCACAGTGTTTCAGATTTGGCTTCACAAGTGCTGAATAGAGGGGAATATTTACTTGACCTGACTGTGCTTTCCTAATGAAGGCCAGTCTGTGGTTAGAGTGTATTGCTGATGTTGCTGACTGATGTTCAGCTTGTCTTCTGGAGCCACCCAGAACCTTTCCTGCAGGAATGTTCCCTGCCACATTGATTCTCAGTCTGTACTGGTCATGGCATGGGGTTTTTCCTATCCTGGTGCGGGACTCTGCTGTTGTTGAACTACTGTATTTGTTGTCAAGCTAATTCTTCCAGCTTGTTGAGGTCCCTCTACAGCCCTGGCATGTTTTGTAGTGTATTGGCTGTTTCATGTCATCCACAAACCATGATGGGGTGTGTTCTTGCTCATTGTTCGGGTTGTTGATCAAGATGTTCAGAGTATTCACCCTATGATCAGTTTCTGAGAACATTGCTTATAGTCGGCTCTTGGTTATCTTTTGAACAGTTGAGCCTGGCAGTCCAGCCAGCTGTTGCTCTACATCTTCTCCATGATTCCCCAGATTTAGTTTAAAATGTATGTATATTGGAGACTGCCAACAGCTTTGGTAAATTCAGATGAAATTATATCCTCAGCTTTCTCTTCATCCTCACAGGAAAGTGATCAGAATTAATTTAGCATGATTTCCTTCTGATCAACTTAGGCTGGCTGTTTCCAGTCATCCTTTTATCATTTATGTATATAAAAATTAGTTTCTCTGTAGATTTACCCCATAATATTTTGGGGCCTGAGGATGAGCTGATCAGCCTGTAATTCCTCAGGTCCTTTTTCTTGCCAATTTTGAGGATGATGGTATTGTGACACTTTGATTGCTGTAGTCTTTTAAAGTTGATAAGAGATAGCCTTGAGTTGATACTGGCCAGCTCCTTGGCACCTTTGGATGTATCTTGTCTGTTCCCATGGACTTGTATTTGTCTAATTTACTAGGGTAATTCCTAACTTGTTCCATTTTGCTACTAGGCAGAGACAACTGAGAGTCAAAGAAACCCTACTAAAGACTGATTCAAGGAACATGTTTGGGATTTTTCTGTGTAGCTTGTCAATAGATTGACCACTCAACACAAGGTCTTTCTTGTGTTTATTTTTAATTTTCTTTCTTTTTTTTTCTGCATATAGACCAATACAATTTTCTTGCTGTCCTCTGTTTTGCTGTCCAGATTCAAGTCTGCCCTATTCTTGGCTTTTGTAATTAAGTTCTTTACTATCCAGGCAATGCTTCTTTATTTATCTTTAGTAATCTGTTTCTGTTTGTTGCATGCCTTATTTTTTGCACTTTAGCTCTGTTAGGAGTTCTTAGTTCATTCAAGATGGCCTCCTTCTGTGTTTACTTAACCTTGCATGCCAGGAAAGACTGTTTTCATACTTCTAGGAAGTTGCCCTTTATGCTCGGCCAGCTCTTTGTTGGCTTATAAGATTGTCCAAGGTATCTTTTGGTGACACTGTCAGAACCTGTGGGGATGGTATGAGCAGGTGTGTAGTTTGTGAGCCACGTGATCTGTTTCCAAATAGATTTCCATACAATGGTCAAGTTGGTTTTAAACAGTGACAACTCAGATAAGTGCTTCTTGTTAGAAAGGCATACAGTTGTATTGTTTTAGCAGACCTGTAGTAAGGGCTTCCAGTGCAGTTCTTGATGTTATTCTTGTCAGAAGAGGACTTTACACAACCAAACTAACTACATTGGTGCTGATCACAGCTCTGTGTAGACATGCCAAAGCATGTGCTACTGAATCATACTTAAAATCTGCACTTAGTACAGTGCTAAAGAGGTTCTGTACTTTTCTGCATTACTGCTAAGGTTGTACTCAACATCTGGTTCAGTACTTCATAGAAAACTTACAGAAAGCTGGAACTTGGTAATGAAAGGCTGAGGAGTCTGACTTCCATGTTCTGATCAGTTCTTGATCTGCCTGTGTCTGTGTTATGAATGTTAGCTAATGTTAAGCATAGGAGCCTGAGATTTCCTGAAATAGTTTTTCCTATGAGCCACTAGATATGTTTTAGATAATTTTATGCTGCTGCAAGGCTGTAGTAATTCTCTCAAATTACATATAGAAGATTGATGTGTTAGTACCATCTCAAATTCTCCAGTACAAAAACACTAATTTAAGGAAAAGAAAATGACGTCTCTTGCATATTCAAGAAATATTATGAAAGTTACATTACTGGGATTATGTAGTGAACAACAAATTTTAAAAAATACTAACACTGATAATCACCTGTACAGGATATATTTCTAGTTATGTTCTAGCATATTTTCTGTGATATTGTGTGCAGCTTGGGTCTTATGGTAGTAAGTTCTTACTCTGTCCATTACTGTAATACTCAGGTGTCTCCTTAGATATAATATAGGATTAAATAGGGACTATCTGAAAGTCTTAGACCAAACCTTGTTGTCATTAGTACTGTCACAATTTGGTACTTTACTCCAGGACAGAGGCTGTGATTTTGTTCAAAGAGCACTGTCTTTACACATAGCATACAGATCTTCGTAAAAAAAGAAGTCTGAAGTGTAGTTGCCCTGAAAGGGAAGCTCAAAGAAAGCAATTTCAGGACAGTGTAGTTTGTAACAGATAGTGGGAACTAGAATCTAAGACTGGCTTCAAGCTAGAACTGTAACTTTAACAACTCTTTTTCTCTCTGAAGATTTCTGCCTTAATTCCTAAGTTAGATGTCAGATATTACAAATGGAAAGGGTACTGTGGGAACTGTCATCTCCTCCTTTGCATATTTGACCATCTCTCTTGCATCTCAGGGTTTTTGTTAGTCTAGCCTTGTCTTTGTGTAACTGAAGAATAGGAGAGATGTGTGAGAATAGGATGTGAAATATTCGAGCATCATAT
This sequence comes from Pseudopodoces humilis, assembly GCF_049639895.1. NCBI lineage: Eukaryota > Metazoa > Chordata > Aves > Passeriformes > Paridae > Pseudopodoces > Pseudopodoces humilis. Next base: position 21,438,480 of record NC_142200.1, read on the forward strand.
CTCCTGCTGGAAGAATGGCTCCTTTATTTGTCATGAGAGTGGACCTACCCCATATGTTCAACCTAATCAGAGTGTTTAGATGCAGTAATCTGATACTTCCCGGAAGCATCAGACTTAATGTGCATGTATTAGTGTAAAAAGACCAGCTGGGAATGGACTTAGTCAGTTAAAGCAATTCAGCTGACCCAGACCCCTTTAGAGAGGCCTCAGGAAGGAGAATGACTGTATGCAAGAGAACCTGTGGATGAGTTGTCCCAACAGCTGCATGGATTAGGTGGTGTGAGATGGACTGGATAGATGTACCCTGCAGTATCCCTTGTGTGTGGCATCCATAGCCACTTAGATATATATATTTGTGAATTAGATGTATAATTATAGATTCATTAATTAATATAATTAATTATATATATAATTATAATCTTCTAAGAGATGTGGAGAACTAGAATTTGCTGCTTTGCTCCAGATTTTGATTTTTAAGATTGGCTTCATGTCTAATGTATTTTATGTAGGCTGTTAAGTTGTTCACTTTTATCATTCACATTCTTTTTAATATATAATCTCTATGTGGTTTTGATGGTGAAGGATTAGAAGCTGCTTCATGGCTGATCCTTATTTATAGAATAGCACCAACCCATCAAAGGGACAGCATACAGGATTAGAACTAGCCAAATATACCAAACAGATCAATGTTCCACAAGGTTTTAAGTGAGGATCTTGACATGAATGGAAATCAGAAACAAAGAAGGAAGATTATGATTGTGAAATTACACTAAGGTTCAAGGTATAGAGCTTTGCTGGTGGAAGAATGATGCTATGTATGTAAAAGCTCAGAATAAAATAGATCAATTTTTTTACAGGAAAAATACTGCCCATATAGGTTGATCAGGAATAGAATAGTGTAAGAACCATACATCTAGATCAGGATAGCAACATTGACTGGAACATAATTTTATATTAATATTAAATAGTTTTGTTTCTTTAAATTGTCCTGTGTGGTAATTATCAATGGCGCTGCTTGTATGTCAATATCAAACTACTTCTAGAAGTAGAGAGTACTGGGTATTGAGTAGATGCAAGCTGTGTGCTGTGACAAAGCATGTAATGGTCTGGTTCTTAGCTGTTTGTATGTTGAAAGTCACTTATAGGGACACAGACACTACACTACCTATACAGCAACTTTTAACCATGCTTATGAGGACAGATTCTGATTTATAGTAAAGAAGGGAGGAGACATAATCAGGAAGCATTTTGATATAGATTTTAAAAGTTTATTTGTGGTTTTGTAAATAAATGAGTAGGAGCTTTGGATCTGTTTTTATGTACTTTGGTCTCTTGTTACTTCTAACAATTGGTAGGCCACCTCCATTTATTTCCCCAAATTCCGTTAGGTTTGCATTACTTTATGTGTCAGTCTCTATGATATAAAGGAGAACTGTATATTTGTCACATTAAAAGAAAAAAAAATTCAGTATTTCCCAACAAAACAGTTTTTTTCTTATCTCATAAATCCGAAGACATAAGGTGTTGATGCATTTAGGTAATCAGTATTCAGGAATGTGTCCATATGTCCTTTTTTTGCAAGTTGATTATGATGGAAGACATTGTAAAATCCAGATGGGGTTAACTGATACGCTCATCACAGGGAAAAATCCAGAATAGAACAGAAAACAATATTTCAGTTAGAAGGGTCCTACAATGACCTGCTGCCTGACCAAGTCAGGGCTGACCAAAAGCATGTTTTTAAGGGCTTTGTCCAAATGCCTCTTACACACTGACAGGCTTGGGACATCCACCTCCTGTAGGAAGCCTGTTCCAGTGTTTGACCACCCTCAGTAAGGAAATGCTTCCTAATGTCCAGTCTAAGCCTCCCCTGGTACAGCTCTGAACCATTCCCACCTATCCTATCCCTGAATACCAGGGGGAAGAGCTCCGCACCTCCCTCTCCATGTCCCCTCTTCAGGAAGCTGTAGAGAGCTGTGAGGTCACTCACCCGTCAGCTCCCTTTTCTCCAAATGAAACAAATCCAAAGTCCTCAGTCCCTTCAAGCAGGACATTGCCTCCAGCCCTTTCATCACCTTTGTTGCCTTCCTCTGGACACATTCTCATCCTTTACCCTCACTCTTCAGCTGTGGGGCCCAGAGCAGCACACAGAGCTCAAGGCGAGGCCGCACCGAGGCTGTGCAATGGGACAGTCACCTCTGTGACCGGCTGGTGATGCTGAGTTTGATGCACCCCAGGAAGGGGTTTGTCCTCTGAGCTGCCAGGGTGCACTGCTGACTCCTGAGCCTGCTGCTGACCAGCACACTCAGATCCCTTCCTGCAGGGCTGCTCTTGAGCCATTACTCTCCCAATTTATGCTTGTCCCTGCGTTGTTACATCCCAGATTTAGAATCAGTCATTCAGGCTTGTTCAGTTTGATCCTGAACAAGTGCTCCATTCTGTCCATATATATCTGCAAGGCTTTTCATTCAAACGGCATCTCCCACTTTGGTATCCTCAGTGAATTTTACTAATGGTTCATTCAATTCCTGCATCCAGATTATTGATAAAAGTAGTGAACAAAACTGGCCCTAGAACTGAGGGATCATCATTGGTGACAGGTCAACAGCCAGATGTAGCCCCATTCTGTACAGCCCTTTGAGCCCTGCCCTTCAGCCTCCAGCTCACTGTGTATCTGCTCATCTTGGAGAATGCTATGAGAAACACTGTCATAAGCCTTACTTAACTAAAAACCAGTATCCCCCACTTACTTTTCCTTCACTGTGGGTGGATGATCTTAGACAAAGGTATCAAACAGGCCTTTCCCTTTGTGAACCCATGTTGACAGTGCTTGATGATTTCATTGTTCTTTCAAAGCCTTTCAGTAGTACCTGGAATGATGCTTTCCATTAGTTTTGTAGAAACTGAGATTAGACTAACAGATGCATAGATTCGCAGGTCTTCTCTCATGCCCTTTTTGTAAACTGGAATAACACTGCCTAGCTTCCAGTCAGCAGGGACCTCAGCCACTAATTTTTCAAGAACTAAAGCCAGTGATTTAACCTCCTTAAGAACACACACTTGCCTTTTTTTCAGGCAGTTAACTAACTTACTTGTTCCGTAGGAGTGATATATTTTGGAATTTGTTTATTTTGGGGTGATATTCAAAGTTTAAATATAGAAAAGTCAGCTAAAGCAAACAACCCATGATTTTTTTCAAATTTATGCAAATGCACTTAATTTTGTTGTATGGTGTTGTAAATTATACTAATACAGAATCATTGAATGGTTGATTTTGGAAAGGATCTCTGGAGGTCATCTGGCCCAACCAGCCTGCTAAAGAAAGCCCATCTAGAGTTGGTTGCCCAGGGCCATTTCTACATGGTTTCCAGGGAGGTGGACTCCACAGGTTCCCTGGGTAAACTGCTCCAGTGCTTAGTCACACTCACAGTAAAAAGTTTCCTGCTGTTTAGAGAGAATCTCCTGTGTTTCACAGTGTGTCCATTGCCTCTGTTCCTATCACTGGGCACCACTGAAAAGAGCCTGACTTCATCCTCTTTGCACCTCCCCTTCAGTTATTTGCAGACATTAAAAAAATTCCCCGTAAGCTTTATCTTCTCCAGGCTGAACAGTCCCAGCTCTCTCAGTCTTTCCTCCTGGGAGAGATGTTCCAGTCCCTTGATCATCTTTGTGGCCCTTTAACTCTCTCTGGTGTGTTCATGTCTATTATACTGAGAAGCCCAGAAGTGGACCCAGCACTCCAGGTGTGGGGTCAGCAGTGCGGAGCAAAAGGAAAGGATCACTCACGTCCCTGCACCTCCTGGCAACTTTGTCTCATGCAGCCTAGGATACCGTTTGATTTTTGACAGGCAGTGTAAAAAATACTTAAATACTATTAATGTGTGCAAAAATATCTGCACAAGATGGTTCTGGTCTACAGGAGCAATATAAGTGGAGCTTTTTTTACAGCGCTTAGTGCATCCAATAAGAGAAGAAGTGGTCTATGTGGGGCTCAGCTGCAATACTGCATGGTTAAATAAGGTTTCAGGGTTTAGAAGTATACATGTGGAGAACTTTGTAATTTATGTGCTTTCACTGTTATGCATAGACAGTATGTGTTCTGCAAAAAGTTCAAATTGCATAAAAATAATGAAATTAATGATTTTGAAATCTTTTTTCAAAGTGCTTGTTTTGTGGTGATTGCATGGTATTGTTCAATATGGCAGTGCATTATTTTCTGAAAAGGGAATTTTGTCTAAGGAAGGTGGGTGTACTGTCTTGGGTAAGGCTGGAAATTCATTGCATCCTTCTAAATATTATTACATATTAAAGCCAAACATTTTGTTTAAGTATTATTGTGCACATGCTTGGCTGTGTTTAGCAACAACATAAGCAGTAGTGATTTTAGTGACTGCATCATGTTATATAGATGATGATTATACAAAGCACAAGTGCATAAATCTAGGATGATTGGAGGCTGGGATTGATGTCTTAGAACAGTGTAAATCTGTTCTTCCTTCTTTTTTCCTATGCTTCCTTGCTACTGCTGTTTGTGATAAACATGACTTGTGCTCTCTGCCTGCTACTTAGAGTTGGTATTCACTTCTCTGGGCTTTTTTGACCACTGTGTGTATTTGCATGTGTAAATGCTTTGTTCTTCTATAGTATTTAGCTGTGCTAGAGCTTTACTTTGCTGAGGGTCCCAAGATTGGGCATCAGGCTGCAGTACTCCAGAATTCTCTTTTGGTTTGCTGGATTCTCACTCCATAGCTTCTTTGCCAGCCTTTGGTTCCAGTGTTCTTTTAGCCTCTCCTTTTGAGAACTGGATTTTGCCATGCAGCTACAAAACCACTTCTCCATCTTGAGCTGATGATCCAAAGATCTCCATGTGGTTAATTTTTCAAGAACTAAAGCTAGAGGTTTACCTCCTTAGTAGAGCAACATTTTGAAGAGAGATCTCTGCTATGTCCTTTAAGCACTATTTATCATAATACTTGTTTATAGATTAAAGTGGGAAGAAAGTTTTATGCTTGTCTTGCTACACGTTTGTCAGCGCTCAGGATCATTTTCTGTTGCATGTTCAGGATTAGCTGCATGGAAGTCTTTGGAGATTCAAGGCATTGTATTGTTTCTGAAACTGTGTGGATTTGGCAAAGCTTAGGGAGAAGGTGTTGTGCTCAGCATGTCTTAAACCATTCAAGATATACAGTGTTTAATAGCCAGAGTTTAAATTGCCTGAAGTATGAGTTTGCAATTAATCACAGTTTTAGTGATTCACCATAGAATTTTAGCTCACATATTGAGGCTTGTCTCTTTCTCTGGGTATCCTTTTGACCGTACTTCTGTTTATTTTACAGTTGATGTGAAATACCAGATCAGGTAGATGGTTTTACTCCCATGGCACAATGCCAGGAAAGTTGTTTTATTTGAGCTGTGTATTAACGGGGTTTTCAGTTTTTCTGGCATGCAGTCCTTTGAAGCATCATGGCAGTCAGCATAAAGTAGCACAAATAAAGGCTTTGAGCAGTGTGTTGCTGAATAGAAACACTGAGATATCTCGGAGAGAAATGGTGGGGAAGGAATGCATAATGCCCAGCAGAGGCAGTAACTGCTTGACTGGGAGCTAATATACCACCATCAATTTCATCCTCTGCTTGCACAGGAAAAGGTTTATAAAAGTCTCTGGAACCCTTTGAGTATATCAACACATGCACTTTTTTAAAGGCAATGCAAATTTGAGCAGCAGCTACTTTGCTTTGTTCTTTACTATGCCATGAGTTGAATCCAGGAGCTGTTTTGTTGGAAAAATAATTGGGCAGACAGGTTTGTTTTCAACGAGGATCTGTCTGTTACAGTTGTTCAGTGGAAGGGCTGACACAGTGTGAATTACTGCTGTAGGCTGCAGGGAAAGGAGGGACTCTGGAGCTTAGGAATGACGTTTAAATAAATGTATGTGTAACTGTGCCCTTGGACTCCACACCTAGGTTTTATGAGACTGGATAGAAGCTGCAACAGAGAAGTGGTTCTGTTTGTTAAATAATTAAAACTTGTTATGAGCAGCTCAAGTGCAGATAATCTTGCTGACTAATATTTTTTTTTTCCTTTTTGTTGATTCATTCTTTTGGCATAGAGTGATTGCAAGTGGGTTTTTTGTTTCTTACAGGCTTTTGATGGTGGTTTTCTTGGAGGAAGGTGTGGATGGATGTCAACCAACACTTTTAGAACTGATATTGGAAGGAATTACTATTGCTTAATTTAATTTCTGTGTAGGATTGGAAAAGTAGAGGAAAGGGGAAAAATGCAACCCAGCATTGCAGCCAAAGCAGAGTATTCATCTTCAGTTTTGCAGTTTCTTGCATTTCTGAGAATATGTGAAGTTTGTTTAGTTCTTACATTGAAGCATCAGTGTACTGTAATTAACTGGCATTTCAGTTGTATGGATAACTTCTTTGTATTTCCTTGAGCAAATTCATCACATGGAATGAATTATATGTGCATGTTTTTGCTTTTAGTCGAGAACAAATGCTCATGAAAATCTGAGGAGTGTTCTCAGGGGGGTCTGGTACCTGAAAAAGAGACTCTTGCTGTTTCTCTGATAACACTTTTTCAGGAGCTTATGTGTTTCTATTGTGTTGATCTAAAGTGATGAGGATAAACAACTGCTAACTGGTGACTTACTCAAGAGTCTGTGTTGTTTATGAAGCAAGTAAAAGAAAATACATCTCAATTTTTTTCACTCTGTTGTGTTTTCTTTGGTAATGAAATGTCTGTCAGCTTGTTGCCAGTTGACTTGTTGCAATTGTAGCAGTTGTGATGGCATGTAACTCTGCAATGTATTAGAGTTAAGAGAAGCATTTTGGCCTGTCAAGTCTACACAACATCTTCTTTTTCTATAGTTGGCATTAAATTATTTTTTATTCATTTTTTTAGCTTTAAAAAAGAAAGTCAAGCATAATGCTCTTTCTAATAATCACTATGAAATGATGATGATTTAAATAAGTCAAATATATGGACTTCATGTGTATACCTGAAAATGGTTTTATGTTTTCTTGCAGCTAACAGAAGATGAAATTGCAACTATTTTGAAATCTACTCTTAAAGGACTTGAATACTTGCACTTTATGAGAAAAATACATAGAGATATAAAAGCTGGAAACATCCTTCTTAACACTGAGGGACATGCAAAATTAGCTGATTTTGGTGTGGCTGGCCAGTTAACAGTAAGTAACTGTGGAAAGATAATTTAAAAATTCTATAGCGCTCCCAACCTTGTTCTTTCACCTTTGTCTTTTGTCTTGAATTTTGTGTCTGAGCAGTGTCACTGCCACTGGTGGTAGTGGCAGAACTAACATTCTTTATCATGGTGAGTATTTAATGTAGTGCAGGGCTATTTGGTTTTTAGTTGTTTGTTTTTATAATCCAGTATATCAAGTGCCTGATGATCCCTTTAAATTTTAGCTTGATGTTTGATCATTGTCACTACTTTGGCCTCAGTAGGTTTATGGGCTGAATCTGTTTGGTCTTAATTGGAAGGCACTACCAATTGACCTTTGGGTGGATAATTTAACTTTTAAATACAGAATTGATATAAAAATAATCTGAAAATAAGCATCTCTGGTTTAATTGCATAAATAATGTAATTACAGGATACAATGGCAAAACGTAATACCGTTATAGGAACTCCCTTTTGGATGGCTCCTGAAGTCATACAAGAGATTGGCTACAACTGTGTGGCAGACATCTGGTCCCTTGGTATAACATCAATAGAAATGGCTGAAGGAAAGCCTCCGTATGCTGATATTCACCCAATGAGGGTAAGTGTGTTTGTGGTATTGTTTGTTTTATTATTAAAAAAAACAAACCCTCAAACCCACAAAACATTCAAACCCCCCTAATACTGGAATCCTAAAGCTGTATGTTTATGAATAGAGATTTTAATACTAACAATTTTTGCTTCCTGTATTGCTTCCTCTTGACTCCAGTTTGCCTGTGTTTTAACTTGTTTCCGTAAGGTTTCAGAATGCCTTTATCTCCGTTTGAGGGGAAGCTGCACCAGGAAGCTCTTAATTGTCTTTGGGCTAATATATGGAATCTGTTTCATACTGTATCTGCACTTGGAGACTTCCATCACCAAGAGTCCCTCTGCTTTTGAAAGGCAGTTTTGAAATAAAGGGGACCTGAAGAGGAATTCAAAACTGTCCTATGGGAGCAGTGCTAATATTACTATTAGTAACAGCTGACAGCTTTTATTTATTAGTGACTCCTTAAGTCTCTTACTGAAAAAGTTTACTTTTTGCAAAATAAATAGTAAAGAGAATTAGTTGCTTTATGAGGAGTAGCAGTTACAAAGGAATTACTTGGAGAAGTTAATGGGGAACAATGTTTATCTAGGGATAACTTGACATTGTTAGTCATGGTGTTATTATTTTGTAATGAGCTATAGAATAGCTATGCTGATTGCACTGAGCATCAATAAACACTCCATTCGTAAATTGTTTAAAACCCGTTTTGAATTAAGAAGGCACTTTATATTGCTTTAAGCATACCTTTTTCCAGAAAAATCTTTGCAATTTGCAGCAAAATTGTCATACATACTAAATTATTTTATTCAGTTTTCTTATACTGGTGCCTCATATATCAGAATCTTACTATAAAGAGGCCATCACTATAGAAAGAGAAGATCCTGTTAATATACAATTACTGTAAGGTGATGCACATCTGAATTCAAGTGTATTTAGTGCTGTTTTAGTTTGTGGTGTTCTTGATTTTTGATTGTATGTGCTCTTTGGAGGAGAGATGTCTCTTGAAATTTCTGTTAAAGCTGGTGGGTGATTTTCATTTAGAAACACTACATAATTTTGGAAGCAAAGTTTAATAGTTTTCCTACACCATTTTAAAATTGCAATTCAAACTAAAAATACTCAGGTGAAAGCTGAGAACAAAATAAGTATCTCTGAAGCTGGATTTCGATGGGAATTATAGTTAAGATGAAATAACCTCTGAAAATACTTTGAAGAATGATGACAAATTAAATACACTTGATCATGCTAGTATTTTTGGTTATACTTCTAACAAAAATGCCTTGATTACATCTGAGTAACATCATTGTATGTGGTTGAAACAGCTGTTGAAAGGTGAGGACTACATTATCGTTGAGGATTTTTATGTGCATGACAAAAGCTGCTTATAAATCAAAGGTCACTGAGTTTGAATGCTTGTGAATCTGTTTAATTCTTGCAATCAAGTGAATGCTATCAAAGGCCAATGTAATATAACACAATTCTGGATTACATACAACATGTGTTCTTGTTAATAAATTACGTTATGGTTTTTAAGGGCTTGTATTTAGTTAGTACTCTTTTGTATATTTGATACCTCCAGTTTTTCTTAATTTTTATTAGTGAGTTGTTACAGTGGTTAACAAGAAATACACAGATTTAAGTTGCAATAGTTTTTCTGGTGTCATATGATACAGCTTCACAGGATTTTTGGCCATATGTAGATGCTTTGTTTTAGTTATGACACAGAATTGATACAGGCAAGCATGAAAGCTTGGGCAAATTTTCATTGCTTTTTCTAGATGTTGCTGGAGTTCTGTGGTATTTATGTAAGGCACAATTTTGTTGCCTGGGAATGCACAGTGAAATTTCCATGCACACTATTTTGCTGTAGGCTGGTTGGCACTGCCACAAAGGTAATGCACTGCCAGTAGGCTATTTCCTTGTCAACTGCATTTACAGCTTAATAGAAATATTACATGACTTCTTTAAACAAGTGTTTTGGCAGAGAGGAAATAGCAGATTCCATGCAAACAAGCATAGCTTCCTCTACTTAACCACACTCTGACTTCTCCAAAGAATTGTACTAGTTTCAGCTGGGAAGGAAGAAGTGGGGGGTGCAAAATGGAATTTCAGGTGGGAGGGGGAAGAAGAAACAGGTTTTTTCTGTTTAAGTATTCCTGTTATAGTGTGTTTGACTGTGTCATCCATGCTATTTCACTTGTTATTGCTGCAAACCTGAGTTCAACAGGAGCTATACTTGTCTCACTTGGTTTGAGGCTCAAAGGTCAAGAGCACTTGCCAACTCAGTAGTTGCAATGCTTTATTCACCTAAGAATTATGGACTACCTCACATATTTGATGTCAGAGTCCTTTTCTGCTTTTGCTAATGATGAAAAGCGAAACTTCTGTATTTTCTGTGTTTTTTTTCAAAGGAGTGTTTTCAGGTAGTTTTAAAGGAGGGAAAAATACAGATGCCCTGAAGGTTGCTCTAAAACATGGTGATACAGCCACTAGAAATAGGAAGGAATTTGCTGATAAAAATAAATCACTCAAACCTAGATAATTTAACTCATCTATCAGGGCTAAAAGCATTTTGATTGCGGTAGACTGTGCATCAGCCAGGGTTAATGTGCAAACAGTCTTCGCATCTGCCTTTGATTGCTCTACTGTGATGAGCAGTTAGCAATTTATAGTAGAGCTAATTAAAGGGAATTTCAGTGTGGTTCTAGATCAGGACTCAATCTCTTCCTCTGAAGCTTAATGTTTTAACAGCTGAGTTCCCATGTCCCCAGCATATATGACTGCAGCATATATGCTGTAGTGATAAAATATTTATGTCCTACCCCAGACAAAACTTAATTCAAGCCATTAACTCTTTTGTTTGGTCACACCTTTGCATGTGATATCTATCCTTATTATTTCTAAATTCCCTATTTTTACTCTCTAACAAGAGCAGAGAATGGACTGTTTTACTGTAACAGTTGTGATTTTGCTTTTTTGCTAAAAACTGGTAACATGCTCGTAAAATATCCTTTGTCTTTGCTACTCAAGCCATGATCTCAAATTGTCATCTAAGAATTGTTTTTCGTGGAATATCCTTTAAGCTGTGTAGTTTTCATATGATCCTTCTCCTGCTGATACTTGGCTTTAGTAACAAGTAGATTAACAGCACTTTGCTATAAAGCTAGTCTTAAAACTTAAGCATGGCTCTTTTTGAAGTCCTTCTCTAGGCCACCCTTACTAAAATTGTTCCTCATGTTCATGCAATGATGTGATCAATTATTTCTGTAAGACTGAGATTTTTATGATCAATGTAAGTGTAGGCTGCTGCTGTTAGACACATCCTGTCTGTAGCCAGGAGTTCCTGACCTTTCCATTAAGCAAACACTAACATTTTGTGGTCTCACATATATGGAGTTGGATAAAGCAGCTGATCTTCTGAAAAGTTAACGTGATAGAAACCTCCTAGAAGTGGGCCAGAGATGTTGTAGTAGCATGTAGTGGACAGAGGAAATGGGTTGAGGGGAGTTACTGTTTTTGAGCCTTTTAGACCAACTATAGAACTGCAATGTGTGTTTTATAAAATTTCCTCTTCTTTGTAAGGTCAGCAGTTACTGACAGGTTGTTGTGCTTCAAATAAATGCTGGTATCTCTCTTACAAAAGACAAGATAAAAAAAAAAGAAAAAAAAAAGCCCAGATTCTTCTCTTTCATGCTTATCGGGCAGCTGCAATAATTCACGTTGTGGCATGGAAGAAGCTAGTGCTAGATGTGTTTTTCAACACTTCACAGTATTGGTCTTTGTTTCTTTATGGTGAAGTTTGTTGGAAATGGACATGTGGGCATCACATGTTCTGCAGTGAATTGGAGGAAGCCAATTTGAACTGCTTCCATTTGCCTTAAGTTCAATCATGATATTTATTTTTCCATGGCACTTACCCAGATAATCCATGCCTCCTGCTTAGCCTGTGTCATTTCTACCCTGGACTAATCTGTTTGTAATAACCTTTTATTCCTGATGTATCTCATAACAAACTACAATTTCGCGGTTTTTTATTCTTGACATACTGCATTAAAACTGGAGATTGAAGTGAGAATTACTGCTCTGTAGGGCTCTAAGAAAAAAGGAGGTGTCATGTGGAGCATGGCAGTCATATTGGGGCCAGTTTTTCAGCCATTGAGAAGACACTTTCTGTATGCCTTTTGTGCTAGAAGTTGAGGAGAGGAAAAAAGGAAAACCACTTCTGTCTTTCTGTATAGTCACTCTTGCATTTCTTCTCTCCAACAGATGGTGTTATCTCATTGGTTTCTGTTATTTTCTTTAAGAGTTCACCTATCTTATCTTAGCATTACAGCTTTTAAATTAGACTAGGTTTGTAAAAGTATATGGTTTTCTTATTTTAGTGCTTTTGCTTATCTTTACAAAGACTTTGATTAACTTCTAAAAAGTCCTTTACCTTTTAAGAACTTTCTATGAGACACTGTTAATTTGTAACTTGAGGTCTTCTTGTCTGCTGTGTCAAGATAGAATGAGCTAATATTTAAAGAGTTTAAAATATAGATATTTGATTGTACATTACTGTTCATTATTTTACTACTCTTCACAATCTTGTGGAAGAATGACAGTGAGCTGTGATGTTTTGAGGTGCACGTAACATGTTGCAGTGGGGACCTAAGACACTGATATAGCTGTGACAGCAGAGGAGTTAGAGAAGCATGTGTTCTGTTGCAGGGTTTTCAGAGGACTGTTGTAAAACGTTTGGCCCTCTCTAGGCTTTAAATGGAATTTTTATATTTGCTTTATTCAGACCTAAATATAGGTGATGGGTGCAGAGGGGTGGTATTTCTGCCTGTTTCCATGCATTTTCAACATCCATTTCTACTGGAATGAGCTTTTAGGTGGTCACATGTTAAGCTTGATGAGAGAATGCATCCCTCTGGAAGCTGACCAAGTAACAAGAAATAGCTTTCAATGATATTGTTAACAGGGTGCTCCAGCTAGGTGGGAACAAAAATGTGTCCTAGGCTGGGACTGGTGGAAGAAATGGATCATCTGTTTTTGGGCATCAACAAAGTTGACTTAGGTAGTTGCAAAACCAGTCTCAGCTGGCCATCTGTTAATTTATTATGATTGAAACTTAGTGATTATTTAAGGAAACTATGGAGCTTCTCTGAAATTGGCTCTTAAAAATGCTGGTCCTAGGGGATAAAAGGGCACTTTTGTAGCTGTCCTATTTGTCCTTTGAGGCTTTTTCTGGTTGGACATATTGATAAAATTAAACATGATTCTAGACCTTTCATGGCTGGGTGTTCCCCCACCAAGCCTTCCCCCTTCTCCACCTCATTCTGTTCCACCTTTAAATACTGTTGCTATGATACAGCAGAACTTCATGGGGGAAACTCCCATGGTCTTCAATTTGCAGGCAGCTGAAGGCAAGTTTTGATTCATAATGTATTTGCCTTTGGTACTATTTATAGGCAAAGTTTCAAATAGGTGTTATAATTTCATTCAAGAAACAAAATAAGCGCTGTTAACACCAGACTTTATTTGTCTAAGAGAAGATGAAGCATATTCTCTATATAGACTGAGGAAAAAATAAATCTGTCTCAAAGGAATTGCTTTTTACATAAATCACCATGAGAAATACAAGTCCATATTCTAATGGGATATGGAACATTTTTTCCTTGAATGAAGGACCAGTTGCCACTCTGCTAATACCAGTGCTGATCTGGGTATTGTATCTTTGGTAGTTTTTATTTTTTGTTCAATAGTTTTCAGGACTGAACTCTATGGAAGCATGACTTATTTTCTTAAGGGTTCTTAACAAAGAAAAGCTTTAAATTTTAATTAAATATGCTGCTAATTCAAATTAGTCCTGTCTACCTGCTCTAACCAAAATGTGAATAATTGTTGTGTGGGGATTGTTGTATGAATCAAAACAAAAAAAGATGAGGCAATGCATTTTTTAAAAAAAAGTGCTAAATGTTTTTTTCATTCAAGATTTATTTTACTTGTCAAAATAAATCTATTTACTTATTTAAAATTAATGATCAATTTTTATAGTGTGTGAACAGACCTCTTTACCTGAGCTGCTTATGGTATAGTAAGTAATTGCTGAGGTGCAGACCAGGTCTTAACACCCTGTTCATGATTTGGCTCCTTTCAGCAAAGCTTCTGGAATAAGATGATAAATGTTGGACAAATGAAAATGAGTACATTTGAACTTGCATATCTGTGCGTGTTTCCATTTTTTGTGAACAAATACCTGAGGTCCTACCTAAAAGAAATATTTGCATAGTTTGCTAGAATCTTAATATCTGGATAATAGATCTACTGATCACCAGGAGAATTGCTGTAGTTGTCACAACAATTGGACTTGGTAGCTTATTTCATCAGCTGTTACTCTTTAATGGGTATATGAAAGCATGTTTTCTATGGGTTGTTATATGTACCTTAATGTGAGGAGATATATTTCTGGAATACAATTAAAGCAACTGTTAACTATTACAGTAATGGCATTTTTGCTAGATAAAAAGAGAGGCTTTAGATACTTGGTAATTGTGTCAGTTTGACATTACTTTTATTGTGGTTATTTTTAGCAGTGAATTGAAAACTAAATAAAGGGCAAATTGTGGTCCTGCAGAAAAATAATTTTCTGTCATAGTTTCACTTATGGCTTTTGGGCAAGCTGCTCATAGAGGTGCAGAGATCCTGTTCTGTAGATTTTTAAATTTTTTTTCATTTCAAATATGGTTCTCCAAACTTAGAGCTACCATTTCTGATTTTAGTTAAAATATGTTTTGTGTTCACTTACATATGTAAGGTGATTTCAAGTGCTTTCTTCCTTAAACTCATATTTTTTGTGGAAACCCTAGTCATAGATACAGACATATTACCCTTTGAACATAACTTGTTTTTAATACATAATGCCTGCAGGATTAAAGCAGGCAGTGAATTTCAAAAGGTTTTTATTTGCTTATTTTTTTAGTGATCAGCCCGCCTATGGATTTGCTGTAGAAGTGAAGGGGAAAAATTCTTATGAGTGAGGAAGTCAACCCAGGGAAGTGTTCTAGGGGTATAGTCTAGTTTCTTGTGATACAGAAATTTAATTTCTTGCAGTTTTTCAGTGTGCCTAGCATAGAATTTTAGTGAGAATTCCTTTGGCATGGCTTAGTCTAAATATATAAATGGACTAAAAAGAAACGGTATGTGAGTTGTCCTCAGACAGTGAAGACAAGTTTAGAGGTATCTGGTTACAAAACATACGAAATATAGCAGGTGATATTTTATTTATTTTCTTAAATTGCAATCAATAGTTCATTGATCGACTTTGCCAGGCTCAGTGACATGTATTGAGCCTCCTAGGGAATGATGTGCCAGCATGGCAGCATCCAGTTTCCAAGATTGGATAGCTTGCTATGCAAATGGATAGTGTGTTTAATATCAGCCCATTTTATGTGAAAGGGGAGATTTGTAAATACCACTGTGAAAGCAATATAGGAAAAATACCATTTGTTCTCTGGCAAAACTTCAAAGACAGTGAAAAGTTTCTTCCTAATAGCCCAAGGAACATTTCAAAGAGGTTCTGCTATGTGGCTTCCCAAACAAAGGATTGACAGATATCTCTGGTTTATTGAACTCTTTAATGATACGATATTAGCATTGATTTGCTGTGAAAATCCTAGATTACTTGAGGTGTGTTCAGTGATTAAATTGGAGGATTACAGCATCCTATTCCTGTTCACATGAAAGCTTTTGAAAAAGTCTACAATCTGATGTATGTAATTGTTGTCTTCCTGTAGTATTGCTTTTTTAATTTACCCTCTTTTTTTCCTGCATGTCTCTATCTTGCTTTTCTTTTTAGTGAAGAGATGGCCTGGAAGTTCATGTAACGAAGCTGTTGCAATGTTAATAAAGTAAAGTTAAAAGTCACAGAATAGTTGCAGAGTCTAGCATACATGATTGACTGTGGCTTAGATAATGCATCCTCACACTTTCACATCACTAGAACTTTCTTGATGTCACTAGAAGTTTGGGAAGTATAATAAATGTTTATTACTGTTAAAAGTATAAATTGTACATTTTTTAATTTTGTTGGGTTTGCTGGTGCGTATGTGTGCAAAAAGGAAATGTTAATCTGTCATGTGTAATAAAGTAGCAGAAACAGAATATTTGAAATTTGTACTGGAACTGGAGTTTAATTTGAATTAAATGGAAAACATTTATTGCATGCTTCTAAATGAGGATTTAATTAAAATTAAACTAGTGCATCTTTTTAGACTTACCCCTGAATAGGAAATTTGAGACATGCTTCAGTTGATGGTTGGTTTTCTCTGACTTCGATTAATCACTTTCAAAGTAAGTGGAGGATCAGTACAGTAATTCTGTAATTACACACAAGTCAGTTAACTTAAAACTTTTAAGTAAAATAACTGTAAAGGGAGTTTGATGTTGGTTAGTTTCATGTAATGCTGTGCATCTTCTGTGAGTGATTCAGATTCTTAGAAGTGCTAATCTGAAAAAAGGACCCATACCATAATGCTACCTATTTATTTACAAGATTCTTGGGTGGTAAATGTTGGACCTGGGAAAAAATATTTTTCAAAGATGTTGGAACATGAATGAATGAAGGCATGAAATTAATGGAAATATTCTTGATGACTTGAGTGAGCACTGGCTCAAGCCCTACGCCTGTAAGCACTAAGGATTACATGATAGAACTGTTAATGAGGGGAAAGCCCGGAATGTGTCCAGCAGACCTAGCATGAAACAGATTAACGGTATCAGCTGTGGCTGGGCTGGCTGCTTTCTCCTGGGCAAATGTTAAAAGCAAACAACCTTCCACCAAAAAGCTTATTAAGAAGTTTTAAATTGCTGTAGGTTTGCTCATTTGTGATGTTAGTAATACCGTAAACATAGATCACAGTGCAAAGCAAAATGATTTTGAAACTTGAAGATCTCAAGAAAATTTTATTTGAAATAATCAATTTGTAGTAAATAATCAAGATGCATTAAATCTAAAATGACAGTTTTAAGATGACAAGACTTTTTTATTAATGAGCTTTACAGCCATTGTTATTTAAAAAAAAAACCAAACAAACTTTCGGTCATTTGTACATGTCATTGTATCCTGAATTTATTCAGTTTCTGTTGAAGGATATTGTCAAGTATACCACTTTTAAGTGAAGAGCTATACATATTAGCTACAAATATATTTCAATTTTTTATTTCTATTATCTTTCAAGTTCTAGGATTAGCACTAAATATACAAGGTTAATTTTTATTCAGAGTGTGGCAGTTAGCTTCATTAAAGAGGAGGGAGTCTGTATATTGCTTTTAATTAAAATGTCTGTTTTAATTTTTGTATATAACTAATACCTTTTTAAGCCAAAAAAGAACTTGGTAAACAATTTTGGAAACTTGAATTAATGTTTGTTTATTGAAGTGAATTGTATGTTCGTTTTTTTCTTAAATATGTTTTCTGACAGTGTATCTAGTTGACCTGGAGGAAGTGCTTTAGAGACTCGCTTGCTGTATTGCCAAATTCTTAGCATGTTATTACAAGTTTTAAAAACAGAAGTGTATTTACTTGGATTTTAGGTGAAGTGATATCTGATTTTTTAATATGTGGGAGAAAACCGCAATCAAATTAGGAGGAAAATATTAAGCTTCTGTTGCTACTTACCAGTAGATTTTTATGTGCTTTGAGCCTATACTGGTTGTTTACATTCGTAAAGAATCTAAAAAATTGCTTAGATTAGGAGGAGGAAAAAAATTTGGAATGAAGAAAGCTTATAAGGACTGCATGTACCCTGTTTCTGTCCTGGTATTATATTGCCTTAAAATGTACACTAGGTAATTTTTAAAGAGGATGATGCATATTTAATGAAGAAATTTATTTATTTAAAAGGAAGGGCTGCCAATCAGTCTAAATTTACTTCAGTTAAAACTTGATGGTCTAAAGACAACTTATAATCCTTTTCTTGTTACAAAGTATTGTCAAATTTGTAGTAGTATCAGTTAAGTTTATGGAAACTTCATTTTAAGGTGGTTTAAAATAAAAGTAAATCTTTAATTTGTATTTGATGGCACCTGTTTTCATTTTGTTTCCCTGGCAACACCAGTGGTACCAAAAATTGCCCACAGACCACCCTGATTTTAGAGAAGAATGAAATCAGCCTGGCTCAGCCTTTGATTTAACTGACTAAATACTTAGACAAAGCTTTAATACAGAGTCAGTACTTTGCCAATTAACTCAAATGATTTGGGTGTACAATTTGTGCTTTTTTTTTTTAATTAGAATTCTCTGTACTAATATAAGTTTGTATTTTTCTGCTGTTTTTAAAATGCATTGAGATACAGGAAGTACTTTTGATACACTGTCTCAAAAAGTGTGTTTGAAAGCTGTATTAACTGCCTGCAGAAAAGTAAAAACTCATAGTTTCTAGATAACACATTCTGCCTCCTTATAAAGCAGCACGGATCCAAGATTTTCTTCCAGATGTAAATTGTCATTACGTACATTTCCGTGGGGAACAAAGGCAACATCAGTGTTACCTTCAGATTCTACTTTCATCTGTGTTTCTTAACTGTGTCTGAGAACTCACCTTATGAAAATTACATATATGTTGTTCCAAATGCCACAAATCTTAATGCTTTATCAGTTTGTGTTTCAGAAACACAAACATGGACATAATTCAAAATACTGCCTATCATTACCTACTTGCCTGAAAAACTGCTTTACTGACAGAAGCCTCGTCTGCTGTGAGGAGCTCCTCCTCTGGGCTCCGTGCTATACTGTTGATTATTAAAATAAGGAAAAAGTTGGTGTTCTGGTGGAGCAATTCACATTTATAGTGATAGTTACAGGAGTACTGGACAGTCTGAGAAGTGTAAGGTGTCTTACATTTTCCATTCTCCCCCAGAAACTTAGAATGATTTTGGAAGCTAATGAAATAATCTGTTCCCAGAAAAGAGAGTACCTCTGATGTAGTTCATGGGTACCTGTGGTGTAGTAATTCCCAGTGTCCTGGTGCTGGGACTGGAGGCATTAGGGATGGCAGCCCAGTATTTTCTCTAGTGCTGCTCCTTTTCTCATGCTATGAAAACATAAAACGGGTAGCATCAGCCAGCACAAGATTTATTGGCAAACTGACGTGCATATGTTGAAACAGTCATCTGTTTCAAGTGGGATGTTCCTTAAGAAGTGTAATAATCATGAACTGTAACCTGGGGCAGAGGGCACATCTGTACTGGGCAGGTACATCCAGACACGAGTGAACTTTGCCTGTACTGTCCCCTTTTCAGTTTTCTCTAGGAGTTTCTCTGGAGTAACTGTGTGTGCACTGTAAATGTCTTGCTTTTTGTTTGTTTGTCTGAATAATATGACTAATTTGTACAAGCTGTATTTTTTGATATTTAGAAGTGGCTAGCATTTGATTCTTGGTGGTGAAAATGAGCATATGCAAGTTCCTAATTTGTAAAACATGCTGTTGTTAAACAGTCAGAATAATTAAATTATTTAGAGAAATTGGCACAAAGTTTCTTAGAACTCAATCCTTCTAGCAGCTGTGTGAATTGTCATGTATAAATTGTGACTGTGGAGTAACTGGTTGCATTGCCACTTGCTTGGTGTGAAAATACGTGGAGTGTGCAGTAGCTGGAAGGTTCTTTCTAGACTGGAAATACTACAGTAAACTGATGGTGCTGGAGAAGGGTCTTACTGCTGTAGGTCTGGGTAAACCGTACGACACGCTAAAAGCCAGAGGACATGTCTGTCTGGATGGGTGTTGAAAAGTTGGTGGGTGCTCTCTTGGACAGCTGTGCTGCCCAAGGGCAGAACGTGGCATGGTTCCAGCTCAGGAGCAGTGCACTGCCCCGACATACCTCTGTACCCAAAGTAGTGTACGTGGCCTCTGAGTTTGTTTCCATGTTTTCCTCTCTCTGTGTGAAAGATGCCTTTTTCAGGCTGTAATTCATAACCTTTAATACAGAATTAATTCACAGAGCTGGGACTGAGTGGGGACACAGAAGTGCATTTCATCAAGCACCTAAATCATATGTTGCAGGATTTCTGCTGCTGGCTTGTTGACTTTGTGCATGTTCAGGTTAGATTAAGATTTAGTTCAGCACTAAATTAGCTGATGCAAAATTCAGCCTATTAGATGTCTTTTTAAATTAACTTACTGCAGGAGAACAGTGTATTCTTTTGTTTCTGATTCAGCATTATGATTCCTAAAGCTGCTTTAGTGTTGTCTGGAAGGAGCTTTGATAAAAATCAACTAGACTTACATGCCCATAATATAAGGGTTTGTTCTTGACCCCTTAGTACTTATAGATTAAGTCAGTGGGTATAATGTTCATTTTCTTAAGCCTTTAAGTCCTATATGTTTTCCAGGTATTGTTTCGTGCACTGAGCACGTTCTTTTCCTACTGCTTTTTAACAGTGTAGTTAGGATGTTACCTTGATTCCTTACCTGTATTCAGAAAATAAAAACACGGTTGGCTCAGCTTGCTTTCACACCTGAAGGGAACTTTTTTCCCATAAAACTAACCTTTAATGTTAGCAGAAGAAGATCTATCCTCAGCTTCATAATGACATTTGTAACACATTTAATTAATGACAGTTGTCAGAAGACACATGGTGATTAGAGGGAGTGTGCCAAACCTGGCATTGACACAGGAACTTTTTTTTTGCCTTTCGTAACATAACTTTGATTAAAAGATGCTCTTGATGCATGTTGCCAAAGTAAATAATTTTCACACGCCAGAATTTCAGCAATTGACAAAAGTCTCTACCTTTATTGGTTTCCTTTGACAGTTAAATTTATAAAAATAGCCTCTCAGTGTGACTTTAAAAGAAGTAAGCTGGATTACTGGGGCAAAGGCATCCAATCTGGAGCTAAAAACAGGCACTGAAAATACCTTCCTTTCTGATTAAATTGGAGAATTGTTACCTAGGCTCTGCTGCTGTAGTGTACACACAGGGTGATTTGACTTCTGCTTTATTCCCTTCTCTAGCTTTGTTTTGCTTTCATGATAGGAATCAAAAACTCTTATCAGAATTTCATGATTGCTATGCCCAAGATGTGCTTTAATTTTAAAAATGTATTTAATTATTTATTTGTATTTCTCTACTTATTTATAAACGTCTGTAATATATACTTATTTATAAACATTTTAGTATTATGTTTGTAAGAATTCTACTAGACTTCTGATGTTGAAGTGGGAGCTTTTTGGTTGCTATTGAGGCTTCAGAATTTATTGACAAATTCATCTGTAAGGGAAATTTGTTTAACAGAGTAAAACATTATGTTTCTAATGCCTTTGCATTTCAGATGGTAGTGGTTTAAATTATGACACCAGCCCTGTGCCTTAGGGCTTGCAATTCTTTAACTTTTTTCAGATGCATCAACTAAGCATTGCCTAATTTGTTATGAAATTGAAAGAAAAGTTGTTCAATAATTCTTAGTAAGTTGTGCTGCTAACATCTGTTTCTGATAAAATACTGGTAATATGATAAGAATTGAAAGAATTGTGTGATTACTAGTTTCAAATAACCATTCCAATGATGGTCAACCAAAGACAGCTTTTCTTTCACTGAGAGAGTCATATATATGTATTGAGTGTTAAGTCCAAATGGCAGAGAAAGCTAATGCTGTTGGGATGCTATGCAAAAGTAAGGTGTGTTGGTTTTGGATGCTGTTCTTTACAGAACCTCTGGCAAATGTAGGAGTTAAGTTTTATGTTTTCCCTTATTAAATTTATCATTAAGTGTATTATTACCTAAGGAAATTATTGAATATTCTCTAAAAAAATTAAGATGACTACTTGTTACAGACAATTTAAGTATGTTTGCTTGGCTTTTTTTTTTTTTTTTATCAGTGTTTTAATATATAAACAGTGGTTCTGAAAAAAAAATAAATGTGTCATTTGGCAGTTAAAGGGATCTATTCTAGAAGTGGAAGGTTTTAAATGGCCCTGTTGAGAGCTGGAGTAAGGGTTGGCTGGTCCCCTACCATAAGCTAAAGCCAAATTTTCAAACTTAGTGTTGTTCAGGTCAGGCAAGATGTGCTCAGGAATATTGTTTTTTCTTTTCCAAATTTCCACATGAATTTTCATCTCTTCCACCTGCTTTATTGTCCCTGATGGTTTGGCCAGGCAAAGGGGAGCTCTCCAGCATGGAAGCAGAGGAAAGATATGTCAAGTCACAGGAGTGAAGCTTGGAAAAGTCACCTTGAGAGACTGGAGTTCTGTTTCACAGAGAAGATGAGAACCCAGCCATGGTGATCACTGGGGGAGCCTCTGCTTTCAGATTTTTCAGTAGTAGTAGTTTCATTTGTATTTTGTTGTCTCTGTACACCAGCTTCTTAAATAGAAAAAACAGTGACTTTGAGTTCAGGGTGTGTATGTGAGTAGCTAATGGATATAATAGTGACTGATATATTCTAAGAATTCACCATTCCTTCACTGCTGTACCTTGTGCTCATGTAACCCGCAGTTATGCTTCATCTCCAGTACAAACAGCCTTGCTAGGGAAATACAGCAAATCTTGTTCAGAGGCAGAGTAGTAAGTTTTAAAAACTTGCATCTAGAAAGATGGTAAGGAGCCTCAGTATTTTCAGACAAAAATGAGCATGGTATTCTTTGTATTTTTCTCCCATGGTTACAAGCTACTTCCAGACATGAGGAAACCTCGTCATGAAATGTCTCCATTGAATGAAGGTGAAAACACAAATTTTTATTGTTAGGGGTTTTTTTCATATATATATATATCTATGGAGTTAGTTCTTTGAGAGGACTACATGTGTATATATAAAATCCATAAACATATCTCAATATCTGTGGCAATGTGGCGGGAGCTGCTGAGACCACCACCTTCCAAGAGCTTGACATCTTCACAAGAAAGGGATAGCTCTGCACACCAGGCACTCACGCACAGTGGCGTTCTCTGAGGGCTGATGAAAAAGATGAGGGATTCTTTGTATGGTGTTGCTAGTGAGTGTATTATCCTCACCTAGAAGAGGACCAGACACAGGGACAAAGAACACAGAACAAAGGAGGGTGCAGGGTTATATAGTACTAGGGAAGGGTGGAACGTCAGGTCTGAGAGCCAATGGGTTGAGGGCAGAAGGGCGGTGCAGAGGCGTGGCTAAGGATTAACAGCCAGCTGGGATCTAGGGGTGGAGTAACAAGGAACTGGGACCAATAGGAAAGTCAGGAGCGGGGAACATTCTAGAACTGGGGCTGGGAGAAGGGATGACATAACTGGCCTCTATTAACATATAACAGCAAGGGACTGTGGGAGAATATTCCTGAAATGGGTGTCTTATTCCAGGGGACCCCACTGACAGCATCCCCTACCAGCTCCTTGGGTGCAACAAATATCTATATAGAAATAATCTATAGATTATATAGAAATAATCTAATCTATCAAATATCTATAAAGAAAGAACTTAGTTTTTTATATAGAGGAATATATATTTATGTTTTGATTTAGCTCTCAAAGAACTCTGTATAGATGCACAAGCACACAGACAGAGAGAAGTTATTTCATTCTATGTATTTGCAAATAATGCCCTGTTAAAAGTGGCTCTTTTCAGTCAGGCAAAAAATAAGTATTTGTTTAATTATTTTTTAATCTCCATGTTTAATAACACTTGGAAGGCATTGTTTTTTCAGTAATTTGCATGATATCTTCTTGGTTATCATACAAGTGCAAACTGGTGATTTTTGTAGAGCCCTTCACAAAATGTTCATGTATGTACAGATGACCAAGAGGAGTGATTTTATGAGAGAGATTGCTTTTTCCCATGTGAGTATCAGTCTCCTAAGAAAGAAGTCAAGTGAAGTTCAAGTCCCTGTGAAGGTCTTTGTTCCTTAAGCTCAGTAATGTAATATTTGTCAGGAATAGTTTCTGACACTTTTCAGGAAAACACGAGTCTGGAACAATGCTTCAAAACTTACCATTTGAAATAGGGAACTTCCAAAGGAGATCTTTTTGCTTTGGAAATCCACAGGAAATAATGATTCTTCCTATTTCATGTCAAGCTTTTTCTTTAGGACTTTTATCACTGGCATTACTTCTCCATTTGGCTTCCATGAGGAACTTCTAGCTCAGTTCTGCTCTATTTGAGTGCTAGGAGCCCTGTTCAGCTAGAAAGTGTTCTGGAGCATACTGGAGGTATTCAAAAGCTATGTGGACATAGTCCTTGGCATCTGCCTCTAAGTGCTTCTAGTTGGTCAGGAGGGTTGAACAAGATGACCTCCAGAGATCCCTTCCATCCAACTATACCAACTATTCTGTGACTGTGATGTTCCTCAGAAATTCTTGAATCTCTAGTAATTTCCTTTAACCTGTACCTTTTAATAGTGTCTTCCTTATTGTTGACCTTGGATCTTAGGAAGAATGGAGGAGTTTGATTAACTTTGTGACTCTGAAGACTTTTATAGGGGTTAGGTTATTATTTCCTTATGCTGGGAATCTACCAGTTGATATGCTTTTCGAATTGCATGTGTCCATCAGCTAACATAGATGCCATTCATGCTTAGTTTTTCTACTTGCTTAGGAATATTTCTTGCCTCTAATGTCTCTGCTCTGAAGGAGCTTTCTAGATAATCTTATCTCAGGCTGGATAGAGGAATTTCTGTGAAGCTGCTCGAGTGGAATGAATACATACAATTAGAGCAAGAGAGAGAGGTGCAAGTTCTTCACCATTTTCGAAGAGTACCTTTCTCAGGTTTGCAAAGCCTTCTCTTGGTAGTTCCATACATACATATGTTGTAAAGTATCCTGCTATCCAAAGGCTGTTCAAGCAAGATGAATCTTGAAGATGTTTTTTGGGATGCTTCATGTGAACTATGCAGTTTACTCAGTGAATAGTTATCATATGGCTGGAGGAGCCAGGAGTGTGATTGGTAACATATCATTTGAGGAGAGAGGAAAGGCCATTTACATGTAACTGTATATGGCTGCTGTGTCTTGAAGAACCTTTACATTCAGAAATCCTTTTCTCTGTCTGCCCTGAGGTATTTTTGTATAAACTGGGGAAAAGCTGCTAGGAATTAAGGGTATGATATGGCCCATTTATACGATATCAGCATTTCTAGTCACTGCTTCAACTATTGCTATATTGTTTGCATACTTGAGTGATTGCAAGAGCCACATTGCTAAACTGTAATTTTTTCAGCAATATAGACTATAAATTTTTGTTCCCTAAACAGTTTGTGAAAGACTGTTATTTCTGTGTGTACCTATAGTAACAGGGCTTTGCTTTCTCGTCTTTTTTTTTCTCTGTAGCGTCAGTCATTGCAGAAAAGCTATGATACATACCTTCAAATGGAACAAAATGGTTAAGCCAGACCCTAACAAAAATGGAGAAAATATGATAAGTACGTGTTTGGACAGGGCAGTAAAACACAGATCACAGACCCAACCCCAACACTTATGAAATTTTAAAAAATATTCCAGGCTAAATAATGTGGGAGTCATGACTCTAGATGCTTGCTATTTTTTTCATCTTCTCTCCTCAGGTTTGTTTACAATTTGGTTTAAGCAAAGGAAAATAGATGAAAGGCCAGTACACATTCTTGCAGATCTTTTCTCAGTGTCTGTGTATCCTTCTGGCCTCCAAAATATCTAATGCTAGGAATTTTTTTTCTTAATTATGGAGAATTTTTCACTTCTATGTCCTTGATATCCTGTATCCTGTAGATATCCTGTAGATATTGTAGATATAGTTGTATGTATGTATATACATACAACTATAAGCAGTTTATCTGCATGACTGGTGTGCAGTATTTTGAAGGTGATGAAGTCTAGTGGGCATCTAATTAGCCTTAATGGCATTGAATGCCATTAGCTAATGCATTTTAATTAATCTGTTGTGTTGTGCTTGTGTTTCCTCTGTTGGGTGAAATTTGTTGAAAGTGTAGCAGATCATATTGGGAGGAATTAGGGGTAGATACAAAACCTTGAGATGATACAAATAATAGTTAACTTGTATAATTCAGTGTGTTACAGAATAAACAAATAATGAGGCTACTACTTTATAACATGGATTACATTTTATTTTAGCAATTGATAATAGTGCTTGAGAGGTGAATAACTTCTGGGGGGAAAAAAAGATGCCAAGTCCAGACAGACACGATTAGAAAGAATATCACTGACTGATTTGCAGTCAGGTGCACCAAGTCTAAACTAATGTTTAATTTAATAGCACAGTTCTTAACTACTGTTTATAGCTAGTATTTTTGTCAAAAGAGAGTCAGCCCTTGATCACAACTAAGGCATTAAGAAAGACATACTGTTTATTTCTTTCTTGGAGATAAGCTTGAGGGTTTTCCTACTCCTCTGGAACTAGTTTCTCTGCATTATCAGTAAACGTTATTGTATGGCTAATTACATGGCAGTTCAGGTTGATTTGAGAATACAAATGTTGTTGCAGAAATAAAGAGGCTTATTTTTAGTGCTCATTAAATCTACAGTGCTATATTTTTCTTTTTTACTGTGGTATGTTCAAATGAGCAGGCTTGAAAAGGTTAGTTAGTCACTGGGGATATTAAAAATAAAGTGGAAACTAAATTGTTTGTACTACTTGGAGTATTAAAAGTGTATATTTTTAAACTAAGTAGAGAAAGAGGAAACAACAAAAACTTTGAATCTGTTCGTATCTATCATCTCTGGATGGAAAGTGGTGACTTTTAAATTAGTACATTTCAATATGAGAAATCTGGAAGGCATGCAGAAAAAGAATGGTAGTTTTTAGCTTCAGTGTTGTGTTTGATGTTATTCAAAATGTAATTCAAGCAATTGTGTTCTGTAGCCACTGTATGACCTACCCAGCGGCAATCAGCCCCCGCCTTTAAAAAAAAAAAACCAATTGGCCTGTGTTTAGCTTACTAAATGTCATCTGGATTCAGTAAAATGCAAGTGACCTGCATTGAATTAGTATAATTGTAATACAAACAGAACATCTCATAGTTTTGGTCTTATACAGGAAAAGAGAAAGTTGGAGAGATTTTTCAGTTTGATAAATAAAACTGAAGATACAGAGTTAACTTTGGCTCACAGTTCGTTTTACTTTTTACTGTCTCTTAAAAAAAAATACACAGCATCTGAATCCTGTGTGTACATTTTCTCTTTGGAACATTTTCTGTTTTTGAAGAAACTTCCTGAGGATGTATGTGGTATCAGTTATTAAATCATGAACAGTTGTTACCATTCCAGTTTCCTGAGACACAATGCCATTTTAGAGATATTTCTTTTAATTGCTTTAATTTGGTATATTTGGTCCAGAATTTGGTATATTGCTTTATCTCTGTCATTTGGTAGGATTGCTTCTGAATTCCATGATGTATTTCATATTTTTTACACTGTTCCAGAGAGCAATGCTTACAACTTACCAAGCTGACACAGTGCCTTGAAGAACTAAAGTATCAGTTCAGGCAGTATATTTGAATTTTAACTCTGACTGTGATCTTGTATTTGTATTATTGAGTTTAGTTTAAAAGGAGTGTTAGTTTTATAAAATGTAAGATTAGTATCATTATGTAAGTAATACTATGCCTTGGATGTACTTTTCATTTGGACATTCAAATGTTGAGATTTTACTTTGTAATGCCTCCCACATGCATGGCCTATGGAATAGAAATAAATAGTTTTACTGTAGCAACTACATTTCTCTACAGGAATGTGGCTATTACGCCAACCTAGCAATGAAATTTAAGGGTCTACAATATAAATAACATTTATTTAAAACTAGTAGGGAGAATACTGAAAACACTAGCAAGGCAAGAGCAGTAGCACTGTTTTTTGTATGTACATGGTAGCTGGGAAAGCAACACCGTTGGGTCTTGTATTCTCTTAGTACCTAGAGAGTCAGTGGAGCAGAAACAGGAGAGGTTTTCATTCTTTGCTTGAAGGTAGACAGTGCTTTAAGATGTAAGAACTCAATTAGTCTTTCATAGACTACAAAATCTGTAATTAATTAGTTGTTTTCATTATGTCAGTAGGATGTTGGTATTTAATGTCTGTAATTTTGTAATCTGTCAGTTTAATTTTAGTTCTTAGTTTGCACACTGCAAGTGAATGAATTGTTTTGTGTTGTGCTGGTGGTTACTTTTTGCTGTGACCTCTTCATCTGCTACCATTGTAAAAGGTGAAGAAGGAAGCAGCAATCACTGATGAAAGGCATTGTTCTTTTGTGTTTTGTGTTTCTTGTCATTCTGTTTCTGTACCTAGCCTGACCAAACATCATCATCCTCTCTTTTTTTTTTTTTTTTTAAATTAATTTTGTATGAGCACAGGACAAATGGGAAGGTGGTGGTGGAAAAGATCTTCAAAACACATGCACAAACTTTGATCATGAAGTTCTGAAACTATGTTTGTCTATATGTTTTTGTAGAATAAAACAGTAGTTCTGGAACTTCTTGGGTAGTTTATTGGCAAGTTTCCTACAATGTAACCTGAATATTCCTTATTAATTCCTTATTAATCATTAGCTCCTCTTTGGTTCTTTATGAACTTTGTCCCTCTTTGAAGCAGCGTTTAACATGTTGGGGACTGTTACCATATCTCTCACTACCTCCTCTTTAGACTGAGAAGTCTTAATTCATTCAATCTTGCAGTGTGTTTTTTAAATATGTAAGCATTGTAGATACTCTGTTTCAAACCATCTTCAGTGGATTCACATCTCTGAAAGTCTGATGCCTGAAACTGAACACAAAACTGCTGCTGGACGTCTAAAATCGGTGGTTCCACATATTTCTTGAATGCCTTCTTTCATTACTACTGTCTTGTGGTTATGTCAGAGATTTCTCATTTAATGTCCAGTGTGTTTACTGCAGCTTTTTCTCACAAATATAAGTTACTCACTCCTTGATTCTTCTATTAGTAAATACAATTGCAAATGAAGTTTTTCCACTTCATGTCTCATTAACTGTTAGTATGACTCTGGATGTAATCATTGCCTCGTTTTCTCAGAAATTGCAGAAAATACTCTGGGAAGAAGAGAATTTTTTTTTTATTAAAGTAAGCTCTATTATTGGAGTTTTCTTGGAGGGAAAGCAAGTTTCATATTCTGTTAAAAACTTGGAACCTCCTAGGCATTATGCATATGAATTTTCATGATAGTACTGAATCAGGAGTAAAACAAACTGTGGTGAAAGAAGACTAAATTAATCACAAGAATATTCTCTGGATTTTCATACAGCATGCACTTTCTGAACCATTTCTTTGTTCTGTAACTGATAAGAAAATAGTTCAGTGGTGATAAAAGAAAAAGTTGTTCAGTTGTCAGTTGTTCATTGAAGTTCATGTTCTTGATCTGATGTATTCTGTGAAGGGAGTGATAGCAGTGATTATGTGATAGCAGGATGCTTCTGAGAGGTACCAACATTCACAAAGACATCTCTTTTGAGAGAGATGTGTGGCCGGGAACTATCCTGTAGGCAGTGAGTTGCCTTGATCCTGAGCAAGGATCTGTCATGATGTATAATTTAGTCTGAGACACTATTTAAATGTTGAAGTTCTCTGAGAGTTTGAATAGAATTGTCTGGTGGCCTGAAGTGGCCCCACCTCTCTCTTACAGTGATTTTGATTTCCTCACAAAGAGGAGGTGTTGCTCATTGACAGCAAAAGGAAGTTTTCTCCTATACAAATGTCTAAAAATACTTGATTTTCTAAGTCTGTGTCAAGTAAAAAAATCACAAGTTTAAACCACTACAAAAGGTACTTCTTTCTAAACTAAGGGTAGTTTAATATCCATTTATTTTTTCCTATCTCAACCCCCTTACCAACACTTCCTCCCCTCAAATTAAAAATAAAACCTTAAAAACCCCACATATACATACATGCAGTGTGCCCTTCTTTCTCCCCCTGATAAAATGAATCTTGCTCACCCAGTGCTGAAGTTGAGGGTACCTTTCAGAATACGAATAATGACGTAAATTACAGCTCATTTAGATTTTCCTTTTGGTGAATGAAGTTATTAAAAATACTGTTCTAGATGGTGTCTGATTGCCACAGTTCCTTTCAGCTGTTTGAAACTTTAGTTTTTTTGTAAGACTTGCTGATTTTTACTGTCTTGTTTTCTACTAGTGCTTGGATTTTTTTTAAGTCATTGGGATTTTAATTTTTTTTTTTGTCCAAGAACACTAAAAATGTGTAAACTTGTAATTACTGTGGATGTGAACTTTAAGTATGACCTTTCAATAAAATGTTTAATACTTACACTTTTTAGTACCTGTAAGAGGTAGTTTGCAATTAGGTATTCTCCTCTGAAAATTTCTGTATATATCAATTAAAATTGAAAACTGATAACTGATTCAGTAGTTTAATCACTAAATCTTGAGTACCCTGAAATTATTTTTGTTTTCACTTGAAAAATTTCACTGATCTAAAACACTTGCCCCCCACACCAAAAAAAAAAAACAAACCCAAGGAAACAACAAAAAACCCCAGTGAAGCCAAAGAAGGGCTCTAAAACCTTCATGAGACTGCAGATTTTCCCATGCTTTATTTTTCATTTCTACAGACTTTGGAAAGGCATTTGTTGCCCTGCATTTAAGGATCTAAGTTGAAGGAGGAAAGAATTTTGAGGAACAGGTTGCTGACTGTGTCTTCTTTCTGTTGAAATGTCACCAACATCAATGACTTGCACCTTGCAGATGAAATATGGGAACATGAAGGTTACATCCCTGAACTAAAAGGACAGTGTTCAGTTGAATGGCAGAATTCAGGAACATTTTGTGTTGAAGAGCTGGGTTCAGGAAATCAAAATAGCCCTACGGAATTAGATAGAGAAACTGAAACTTTTTGATTTCAAAATAGAGGATGGAAAGCTGGGACAAGATAATAGTAAAAAACTACAGGCAAAAGTAATGAAGAATTCCCCAAATATTGTTTAAATATGTTAGAAGAAAACTTGGAGAAATATTGATAGGTCTGTTGGGCTGGAAGAGAGAGGGAGAAGGAAGAGGCAAACACAAGGAGATCAGTGCAGATAACCAAAGTTCTTTCTTTGCGTACAACTTCATGAAGTCATCTGTTGAGTAGCTTAGATATCTTTGGATAGTACAAGTGATGGGTTATAAGAGTTCAAGAAGCTTTGAAAAATAAAAAAAAAGAAATGGATAAACTCATAAATTAATTAACTGGCAGTAGGGCAGCATGCTGAGATGATAGTTCTGGGAAAAGATTGGTGGTAGTAAATAGTTTTGTTACTCATCTGACAAAGTGGTTTGATAATGAAGAGGCATATATCCAGATGGCATGATCCTTTTAGCTGAGTTGGCAGCGGGAACTTACTCTTTGTCTTGACAATTGCATAGCAGCTAGTACAATAAATTCTTTCCTTTAAATATACCAGTGGAGGATATGGTAGAAGTTTAAAGTTAGGAAATGTGATGGGATTTAAAAACCACTTTTCTAAGTAAGCATATTTAAAACTAGTTATGAAAGACCTCTAACTGAATGAACTTGGGGCCTTAGAATGGTAACTTGTTTGAGCTGTTGTCACATAATAAATAATCTGTAATATTATTTTGAAATTCAAAGCAATTTTTCAAGCAAAGAACCAAAGAATATGTCAATTTGGAAGGGACCCATAGGGCTCATTAGTCCAATTCCCATCTTAGTAGGAAGAGTAAATTCAGAGGTGAATCTCGAGGTACAGTTCTGTTGCATGATGGTGCTAACAAGGCAAGGGTTGATTCTTTTCAATAGATTTGCAATTGCACTTACTATTGCATAATGTTTGAGATTGGTATCTTTACATTTTTGACCTGTTGTAATGTTGTCAGAATGTTATGAGCTAACTAGCAATAATAAATATACGGGTCAATGTAAATAGCTTATCTTTCAGTAACCCATCTTTGCTGTTAATCATGAGGATAGTCTTTCCATTATTTATCTTTTCTCTGTGTTTACTACTTTATTACTTTACATCTTAAGTAAATCATACTTTGATTTTATAATCAAAGGTCATTTTTCCAGAGGGAAGCTTTTGACAGTGAATGGCTGTTAAGCCACTGGTAAGAGTTGTGGTTTGTTTTATATAGTTTGGATTTTTTTCCCTAGGGTGTTTTATTTTATTTTTCAATAAATTAATATATTTATTAATATATTGTATTGTATTATATTATATTGTATTATATTATATTGGTTAATATATGTAATTTTATAATAAAGTAATTAAAATGTGATTTTAAACTTGTATAGTGTTATGTACATGGTTTAAGCAGTGGCCATTACTAAAAACTATAAAAGTAAGCACAGTAGAATTTCATGTTAAATGTCATACATATTTCCCCTCATTAGGATGAAAAATTTATTTCAGTTGTTGTTTGTCCAGAACTTCTCGGAATTAAAGCTTCACTTATCCCTTCCTGCATTCAATCCTGTGTTGATAATTCTAGTAAGAATCAGCTTAGATCAGGTACATGATGGATGTCTCATGGAACCAGACCTGTTTGTAATTCTACACAAAAGGTGTGAGTACACTAGATGATCTTCATCAGCATCTGCATTTGCAGATGGGAGGAAGAAGCATGATTTTTAGGGTGCTTCTAACAAATAAATCTATTATTTACTATGAAGCAGATTATGAACCAACTTTCTTGACTTTAAACACGTGAGGTATTTTTCAGTAACTTTATTTTTCACTGTGTTGCAATACTGTAGTTTTGATTAATAAAAACAAAGCAAACAGAGACCCCCCCCCAAAAAAAGCTACACCAAGAAAACATGCTCAACAAAGCAAATCCAGCGTAGAGCCTGCTAGTATTTCACCCCTGTCCATGCTGATGTTTCATTCATCGGACAGCTGATAAGTTGTGAAAATGATTAATCAATGGTGTTTTAGTAGTCTTTTTGAAGGCTGTTCAAGAAAGGAGGGAGGTTCTATGACATGTATCACAAAAAAGAGAAAAATGTGTCTTTCAGGTGATTCTTTGTTTCCAAAGTTACTAAAATTTTACTGTACTCAATATTTAACTCTGCCAGACTTAAATAGGTTTTTGTACCCTGAAATGTGTTACTGAGTTTAAATGTGTTTCTGCACAGAAACTACAGTTTCCTACAGTAGATTGCTAAACTAAGTACTATAATTGTGGTTCCAAAAACTATGATGTCACAAACTGATGTAATATATTCTTACTTGCTTATAAAAACGTTTCCTCTGTAGATTCTAGCAATGCAGCTTCACAGCATAAAAATAATAAAATCACCACGATATAGAAATATTTGTTGTCTTCTTCAGTAGCATTTATGATACTGGATAAATTTTCTGCTTTTTATTAAAAGTAACTTATTTTAGCTAAGTAGTAGAGATAAGTTATTCAAGGAACTACAAGCTAGAGGACACGGTACATCTACGAAATTGCTGTTGATCACTTAATGTGTTTGTGGGCTGTGTGAAATACAGATATATTACCCTGACTGACAAGAAGAATGAGCTGCAAGTATTTTCTGATTAGGAATTTCCATGTGTGGTATATGAGCATCTCATTTTTCTTTTGGTGTTTCCTAATTCATCATCATCACCATAATTACATTTTCACGCCAATAAAATTGTCCATAAAAGAACCTTTATAGAAAAAAAACCCCTGTTTTCAGCCTGGACTTAATTTAAAATAGTAGGCCCCTTAAGAATAAAAATAAAATCCTGGGCTGACTTGTGGAGTTCTGCTCTCATTTAAGACCGAGTCCTCAATCTGATATTCAGCTTAGTTGTAACTGCTAGTGATTGAACACTGAATTGCTACCAGTTAACAGGTATGGTAGAAGCTGTGTTGGATTGTTCAGAACCTAATTTAGAAGTGGCCCCAAAAGCTGCCCTGGTGATTTTTTCTTCCCCCCATCTTTTGTCATGCATATATTATAATCTGTCTTGAATTCTAATTTCACTGCAAGGTGAAGGATTTGCCTCAGACCAATGTGTGAAAGATGATTCAAACTAGAATTTGGCTCAAGGTTCAGAGGGGGAAAGGCCAGTTCAGGACAGGTTTGTAATGAGCTCTATATTTTAGGCAGGTGAAGATAAACACGGATTAAGCTGATCCTTCTTGCATCTTTAGAGATTTCTTTCTCTTTCTAAAGATGATTGAATGGTTAAAACTGAAGATTGAGTTCATACAATCTAATTCTTTGGTTGTATATTTGTTGTGTTACTCGTGTAAGATTTGTCAGTCTTTCAGAAACGTAAGGCAGTGTGGGAGGTGATGTTCATGGTGGGAGAGATAAAATAATTAGCCCCAGCTCTTTTACAAGTATGTCAGAGCCTGCCCCCTCTGTTGAACAATTTCCTCCTAACATTTCTTGCAGTTAAAACTCCAGTTCAGCCCATGCAATTGGGTGGACAGTAGCTTATATTTGGTGTTTCTTTTTAGCAACATTTGCCTAACACTGGCTGTATGAGCACTGGCCTCAGCCCCACTGTGAGAGCTACACTAAAACAAATAGCTGTGAGAAACTTCTGAGAAAATTACAACTGGAGTGGAGGTAAAAAAATTACTACAAGTAATAGTTTGGGAAAACACAGGGACTGGAAAATCTAATGTAAGATGAAAGAAGCATGAAAAAAACCAAGTATTTCCTGCTTCCATTGGCACCCAGAGTGATCGAAATAGCTTAGTTTTGTTTTAAAATAATATATATTTATTTTAGGATAGAAATTACCTTTTTGACAAGAAGTGGAAGCAAACATGAGGAATACATTTCTGTCAGATAAGTGTTTTGTTTTTGTTCCTGGAGATTTGGGACTAGCTTTATAATTCTCCAGTGATTGCTTTGCAAGCCGCTTGGAAGGAAACAAGGTAGTTGAAAGCTAAATCATAGACTGTTTTGAAAGCGGAAAGGAGCTTAACTTTCCTGTAGAGAACTATGCAAGCCAAAATTAGGTAGTAGAGAGGGAAGGATGGAATTGAAAACCAGAATTTTAGATTGGTTAATAGAATGGAGCAATGAGAGCTGGAGGGAGGGGTACATGCTAGCACAAGTGCATGGCATGATTACCAAGTTAGATTAAACATTTGGAATAAGTAGTTTCTGTATGTTTTCTTGTATTACAAAAATGCGTCTGATTTTTCTTCTCAGCTAATACAGCTCATGTGACATAGGATTTTAAAAAGCCTGCAGTTTAAGCATTACATAGATATACATAATTCTGAAGTAGTTATTTCAATGAATGTACAAAGCATAAGTATGGATTTAGAACTCTAACACATGAATATCTCCTTTTGTGGCTTTTGTTGTCTGGCATAAAAGAATGATTCATGAATTCCCTCTTCTCATTGTCCTTTGTGAATGACAGAGAAGACAGTTCTTTGCTGTGGTTCTTAGCTGCTGTGTATTTGGTGAAATTAATTGGCCAAGGCAAACCTTTTTCCTGAGCTGTAACTTATCTTTGCTTACCTGTGGGGAGAGAGGTCAATGTTTATGATCAAACAGGAGGTTTTGACACCACATAAACAGAAGTTGGTAGTCTTCTGTTACAGCCGTGTTTTCAATAGCTACTGCAGAGTTGGCTGTTAAGAGAGCTGAAGATAAGATCAAAAGTCATCAGTTCAAAGTTCAGAAGAGATCATTAATTTCAAGGACAGAAACAGCTGAATTTGTTAGCCACTGCTTTTTGCCAGAAGCACTTCACTTGTACTGACAATTAATCTTGCATCACAAGTGAAGTAGATAAGGCCAGTTACTGAGTGCCACATTTCCTATCTGAGTCTATATAACTTGTTTGGCATGGCTGCCCACTGAAAATATAAAGCTGCTATTCTAGCATATATTTTTATTAAACAAAATGATAAGTTTTGTAAATGTTTAGGTTTTTGAATTCAAGCAACTATTCAGTACTGAAAGAATTTTTTACATAATTTTGTATGTGTTCCACTTTCCTTTAGAATATGAGAATTTTCTAATGAGGGTTTGAATGAGTTCAACCAACTTTTAGGATCAGTCAGACTTCTTTAGAAGCTGAGGATAAAGTCTCATTAAGTTCTCTCTGCCTCCTGCCTATGTTTCAGACAGAGGCTGAAGCTTCTAGTGCTTCTAATATGTTAAAAGTGAAGAATCAATTTTTTCCTCTTTTTTGTTTGAATTTGAGTTTGTATTTTTGCCTATGCCTGTAGAAAAACAAATGAAGAACTTTTACGCCCCATGAGTTTGGAAAATGTGATTGAATTGAACCTGGATTTAGAAGACAATAATAGCCTGTTGTTCTTGTCAATAGACCTAGTTCTGAATATTGTGTTGCTATCATGTGTAAGTCTGAAGCAATGATATTGGATGCATTTATTACATACAAAATTTTAAAAATTTTCATTATTTTGCAGTTGTCTGTCAGAGTTGTATGGCTTTTTTTTCCACTGCTTTTTTCATTGCTGCAAGTGTGTATTTTTAATTAGAGGAAAACCTGGAAACGGTCATATAAAAAAAGGCACAATATGTATAATCTTAAGTAGGACAAACTTTTTTTTATGTAGGATGAATATTTTTTCCCAGTTGAAAAATCTGTCTGCATATGGTTCTCAACAGAAGAAATTTCTACTATATAGGTAAAATGATGCATTTTCAGTTTCATGTAGGTTCTCAGTACTGTAAGACTAATTACTTGATTATTTTATTTATTTCATCTTTTAGTATTACCTTAGGTCTTTTAGCATATGTATCTAAGTCTTACTTGGACAAGCAAGTTTTAAAGCTCCATGCAAAAGGAAATGGCAATCCTCCCAAATTTCCTAAGAAATTCTCAAAACTAAATTCACTTAAGAGAGGAGAAGGTGAGCTTGGCTGTTCACAGCAGTTTTATATGTGTTTTTAAACAAGCAGTGCTGTCATTTCTGCTGAGAATTTCTGAATGAATACCATCATCTCTTCAGACTGATGAACAGCAGTAGATAAAGTAAAGAGTCATTTGCTTAATGGGGTACAGTTTAAATAGAGAATATCTAATGGGAAATAGTTACATTAGTAGCAGATGGATTTACTTTCTGAATCTTGATCTGAGTAGAAATCCTTGCATACTTAAAATTTGTCTTCCAGATTCTTAGCCTGATAAGAAAGGTGGATAAAGCAATTCCTTTTTTTTTAACTTGGCTTCAGCTGCTGTGGTGATGTGTTTTATTTAGACTTGCTATTGTTTGATTTTTATCTAGGCTATTTTTATGATTCCTACAAATCCCCCTCCAACCTTCCGGAAGCCAGAGCTCTGGTCTGATGAATTCACAGATTTTGTGAAGAAATGCTTA
Organism: Pseudopodoces humilis; assembly: GCF_049639895.1. Lineage (NCBI taxonomy): Eukaryota > Metazoa > Chordata > Aves > Passeriformes > Paridae > Pseudopodoces > Pseudopodoces humilis. The sequence continues at coordinate 21,475,487 of NC_142200.1, forward strand.
GTGAAAAATCCTGAACAAAGAGCTACAGCAACCCAGCTGCTACAGGTCAGTATTTAAGTTACTGAGGAAAAGCACATTTTATGTTTAGAGTTTGTTTGTTTTCTTTCCTCGAACCCAAAATGTTGTGAAAATTTGTAAGGGAAAATCTTATTTTAGCTATTATTATGTCTCATTTATTTTTCACTTTGTAGTCTTTGTAGTTTTTTCTCTATCAGCTCCTGTATCTCTGCCCCCATTTTATTTTTGTTCCTGCTGCTTCTAAAAATTCACTGCTCATTGAATAGTTTAGGGCTGATTCTTGCTATTAAAATTGGATCCATGCTTTGTGGTTAGAGGCCCTCAGTAGATCTCAGGATTTAGTCAAGTGTTTAGTAAAAGAGTTGAGCCCAGGTTACCCCTCTGTGTGGACCATGCATGGGGTATATTCAAGTCTTTCCTTCTGTTCATGTCAGATTGAGCAGGCAGGTGGCTCTGTGTCCTCGAAAGGTCTGATCGGGATGGGCAGTATAATGAGTTTGTTCTTGGGCTGAGTTCAACCAAGTGGGCACTTTCCTATGTGAGCCACAGTTGGCAGTGTGAACCTTTGGAGCAAGGCAGGGTATGCCAGGCTTTTGCTTCCCGTATTACTCTCCTGCTAGATTTATTCTGTGTTGAGCTAGCAATAGCAGCTGTTAAATTTTAAGTTCCAGTGAACTCCACTACGAGGAGAACATGAATTTTGCGAAGTTGGTAATAGATCCATCATATTTATAGATCGTGCTATGAATATTTAATTTTATACATTGCAAAACACTAAAATGTAGACCACAAAGTAGGTTAAAAAACAAAGTTATAAGTGTCTGTGTGATGTATGAGCCAGTACTTGAGACCTCCAGGATTTGAAGTTTGTATGGTTAGCTGAATACAGACAGCTGGATAGAAGAGACTTGCATTAATGTGGGCAAGTAAGGAGAAACAAACAAAAAGCTTCAGCATGCAGTTTCTTTCCCATGCTTATTGCAGAAAACCAAATACTGTGTTTGTTCATCAGGAGTCTGTGTTGTCTTTTTCCCTAGCTGGAATTTGGAGAATATGTGATGGAGCTGGAGGTGTTGTGAAGATGTTGGAGTAGAAATGAAAGTACTGTTTGTCAAGGGAGGTCATGGAATGAAAAAGAGAGTAATTGAATTAATACATCAAGGAAGAAGATAGTTAGTAGGTGTAGGGAATGAGGCTTCATCAGTTCTGTTCTTCATGGAACAGATTTTAAATACTTACTAATATTTTTCCTGAGGTGCTTAGTTACATTTTTGCCTAAATTGTACTTGCATATGATGATGCAAAAATCAGGGTTTTTTCTAACAGCAGGTGTTTATTCAGCAGGAAAATGTGCAAATGGTATCATGCATGTTGTCTTAAATGAAGAAGTAATGTTTTAAATGACCTTGAATTAAAAACTAAGCTTCCTGGTAAAAGTAAAAGTTTTTTTACTGGTTCCACGTTTCAGCATCATAGATCAAGAAATTATTGTATGACATTTAAAGCATAGGTTTGTTGAAGTTAGCAGCCACAGATGATCTGGTTAGAGACACTAATCTGTGCTCTCAATTTGTTAAGCTTTATTAAATTACAAAACCGAATATCTGAAAAAGTTTGGTTTTCTATGTCAGATCATCACCACTCTATTTACAACTTACTGCATGATTTCTTTGGAAAATTGTGTTTTCACTCATAAAGCAGATACTAAGTGATTACATTTCCCAAGGCTTGCAGTTGTTAAAAATAGTTAAAGTAATATTTTAGTTACGAAGCAGCTGAAAGACACTGTATGTTGTTTTGGTGTAGATTTTGTGCTATGTACGGTAATGTATATCACTGAAATCTGTGATGTTGAATAGGACTTATAATTAAATATGAGGCACAAATGCTGTAATGGTATTACATATTTTAATGATTTTTTTTTTTCTCTAGCATACATTTATTAAGAATGCTAAGCCAGTTTCAATTTTAAGGGACCTGATCACCGAAGCTATGGAGATAAAGGCAAAGCGACATGAAGAACAGCAGAGAGAACTAGAAGAGGAGGAAGAAAATTCGGTGTGTACCCATTTTTCCTGTAACTATCTATACTTTACAAATAAATTGCTGTTTTCCCCTGCTTCCTGTAGTTTTGTTAAAATAATTTTTTTTACCGGTTTTCTGTCTGGTTTTAAGTCTATGAATTCTGAGTATTCCTCTCTTAATTATGAGTAATGCTGTAAATGCCAGCTTTCAGCACTATTCCATGAAATGTCTTAGTAAACAGCTTTTCTAGGAAGTGGGAAAAGAAACCATGTCAACTTCAGCTATTCAGAATAACATTAAAACCCCCAAAATTGTTTAAGGTTCTACTTTCACTGGTGGACTTCTAGACAAGTGGTTTAGATTTTTTTAGTTCAGGGCACTTTGCTTGGTATTTGTTTGATTTTTTTTTTTGTTGTTAAGTCCAATACACAGAATAATTAATGATGACACTCAGTAAGAAGTGATTGCAGTGAGGTTTGAACCAAGTAACATGAAAATGGTGACTGTACTTCATTCTTCAGATGACATTGTCAGAATATGTTTGAGGAGAGAAGCGGGCTGTGTGATATGTAGGTTGCATTTAGAATTGTTTGGCAGTGTTAAGAATAAGTCTGTGTTCCTGGCATTATTACTCTTCCCTACATAATTTATTTCAGGTTAGTCTTGTGCAATGCAGCAGAACATGCTTCAGAGAAGTGTATTGCCACACATACAATGTGTGGTCATTCAAGGTCATTCAGAAAAAGCACAAAGAGAAGATGGAGACTGGAATGTTACAGCTCTAAGCAAACAGAAAAGAGCAGTGCAGTAAATGCAGTTCGTCCTATAGCAAACTGTAGAATCCTTGTTACAGAGTGCTCTGTGCTGATGTATATATAGGAGTACTTTTCAAGCAGATTCTGTGCAATCTTTTTTATCTCCAGCAATCAGTGAGGTTGGCTGCATTTTTTTTTTCTGTTCTAAGAGTGTGTTCTAAGAATATCAATAACTTGTTTTTATAAAGGTGGTTTACTCTGAATTGTATTTGCTTAGTTAGTAATAAAAAAGGCGGGGAAGGCTGATACTATTTTTTTTATGTTAGGAAATCTTCCTCTGTGTGACTTGACATGCAGAGTTGATGTTTGTGACTTATTGAATAGTTGATTTTTGAAGAGACTGATTTATTACTGACAAAAATCTGATATCTTTATTAGCTTGCTGTTGCTGTACTGTTGCCTTCTGGAGATGTTAAGTGCTTGGACAATGTTGATGTCTTTTTCATTAACCCAAAATTAGGCATGACATCTGATTACTTAGTCTGAGGTTCAGATCACATTGCCGGGCACAATCCATGCCAGCTAAGGATGTGGTGTAGACTTCCCACTCGCACTACTGTATGGAAGGGTGTAACACAAGTTTGGTTCACCTCAACTGAGGCAGCATTTAGCAGCTCCTCATGGTTCTTACACGGGTACAGAAGTCAGAGTGTGACGCTGCACTCCCTACTGTGCCGCCCCTCACACTCCTTCCCTCCATACTTCCCCCCATTTAGTGTTCAGCGTAAGAGAACCTCAAATCCAGGATTGGGGCAGCAATCTTTTACTTGTGTTACCATTGTAATAGTTGGGAATTCTGCCATGAGCTCTTGTGGTGCCATAAGGGGACCAGCTACAGTAAAAAACATACAGCAAGAGTCTGCTTGTCACTAGGTATAGAAGATAGGTGCCTCAAATCTGAGAGTAACAGGAGTATCTTTGGTTAATGGGGCTGAGAAAACAGAATCACAGAGTGGTTGAGATTGGCAGGTACCTGCAGAGGTCATGTTGTCCAGCCCCCCTACGTAAGCAGGGCCACTGAGGTTTGGCTGCCCAGGACCATGTCCAGACAGCTTTTGAATATGTCCAAGGTAGGAAACTCCACAGCCTCTCTGTGTAGCTCATTCCAATGCTCGGTCACCCTCATAATACAAAAAGTGCCTCCTGATGTTCCCAGGAAATCTCTTTCATTTCATTATTTGCCCATTGCCTCTGCTCCTGTCACTTAGTACTACTGAAAAAAGCCTGACTTCATCCTCTTTGCACTTCCCCTTCAGATATTTACACATACTGATAAGGTCCCCTATGAGCTTTGTGTTCTTGAGGCTGAGCAGTTCCAGCTCTCAGCCTTTATTCGTGGGAGCGATGCTCCAGTCCCTTGATCATCTTTGTGGCCCTTTGTTAACTCTCTCTGGTGTGTTCATGTCTATTATACTGAGGAGCCCAGAAGTGGACCCAGCAATCCAGGTGTGGCCTGAGCAGTGCGGAGCAGAAGGAAAGGATTGCTCTCCTCCCTGCACCTCCTGGCAACTTTGTCTAATACAGTTCCTAATTTGTCTAATCAGCCACTTTTGTTAAAAGGTTGGTTTGCTCTTAAAAATGAGTTCTATTGTAGTATATGGAAATGCTGAGTCTGTCCTATTTTTACTTATACTAGTAGAATTTATGGGCCTATAAATCATATACCAGTGCATGAGCATCAACAAACCCAGAACCAGAAGTCAACCTCTGCTTGAAGAAATTGCTCTTCAATATAAGGCAGAAGGTCAGGGCAGTTGGCAGCTCAGCATTTGCATACCTTGCTCAATGTTTTTTGTTATCATGATGTAGAAGGATTCTAAAGGCCAGCCTTGCAGAGGGCTAGAGGCAGCCCTGCCTGTAGTTGCACTGGATGTGAGAAAAGAGTAAAAGTTTGAAAACTTCACAGGTGAGTAAGGAAAGAGGCAAATTTGAGGCCGAGTTGACTTCTCAGTAGTGATCAGTGGCAGAATAGGAGAAAGCCATGAAACTGGACTTGTGAATGAGACTACTCAGTTCAGAAAAGAAAGGTAATGGAAAAATGAGAGCATGGCTTCAGCACAGTGAAAGACAGAAGGGGAGAAATTGGAAAATGAAGCTTCATAGTATTCCCTTGAGTGAAGGGATCACTAGATGAGAGTTTAAGATGACACAAAGAGAAGAATGAGAGAGTCTTGGTAAAAGCTTCAGCAAAATATTCTTTCAGAGTGCTTTTATCATCCTTTGTTATATCATGTTGTGTACTCCTTTTTATTTTTCACTGCAGATGCTGACTTCTAGGCTGTAATTGTTTAAGTAATATTAATAAATAATACCAAATTATTTTTACAGGGGCTGGTAAGAAACATGCAAGAATAACTTGTAAATCCTCTTGTAAGAGGATGTCCAGGTGTTTTTGTTGTAAAGTTTATACTGAAGAATTGAACATTTTCAAAAGTTTTCCATTATAAAAAGATCAAGTAAAAGAAGATATTTGTAGCTACTATAAAAAATAATTTTATGAATTTTTTTATGGTATTGATATTTTTTTAGTTCCCTAAATTTTCACAGAGTTTTATGATTCAAGAAAATAATCTGTGATAAGATTTTTAGTTAGGATGAAATATTTAATAATTGTTAAAACTGGTGGGATTTGATAGTAAGTGTGACTTTTGCTATCAGTAAATGTATGTCCAATAATTTTGTATGGCTTGGTAAGTCTTGAATGAAAAAAGTTTTGAAATACTATTAGCTTTAATAGAAAAAGTGAGGGTACAAGTGATTGAAATGAAGAATGATGGTGAGGTGAGGAGGGATTTCTTTGTTGGCAAAAACAGTTCTTGGAGTGACCTATGAATATCTTTTGTGTGTCACAATGCAGAACAAATTTTGTTCTGGACTGGTTTTAATAATTGTTTGGTTATAATACAGACTTCCTATGTCTTGCAACAGTTTCAGTCCAATACATCATTGTAAAAAATTCCAGATTCATTTGAGAGACAGCACCACAGTCTTGTCAAATTGCTGTCACCAAAGGTTCTGTTCAGCCACAAGTGCAAACTCATCCAAACTAGGAAACAGCAGCATAAACTTGTACCAGTGCCTAGGGAGGCCTACATGAAAGCTGGAGAAGGACTTTTTCCAAGGGCATGTAGTATAGGGGTGATGGCTTTTAACTGAAAGAAGGTAGATCGAGATTAGATATTAGGAGAAATTTTTTGTGGAGAGGATATGTAACACTAGAACAGGCTGCCCAGAGAAGCTGTGGATGCCCTATTCCTAAAGTGCTGTAGGTCAGGTTGGATGGGACTTCGAGCAATCTGATCTAGGTGAAGGGGTCCCTGCCCATGGTAGGGGAGTTGGAACTAGATGGTCTTTAAGGTCCCTTCCAATTCAAAACATTCTGTGATTCTTTGAAGTGGTTACAATTTTCTTTTCAATTAAAGACATTGTCTGTAAGGTGTTTCTTGAATGCAGGTTGCTCATATACTGCATAGTAAACTTCTGAACAACATGCTAAGTGTAAGTGAAGCCTGAATTAAGTGGCATTCTGATTTTAGTTTTTTAAGCATACTGGGCAGAGGTTAATCAATGGACCCACAAGTTTTTAGAGGAAACCAGGATAAAAATCTGGAGGAATAAAATGAAAGCATTACAGTATCTGTGTCTGTCATCTTAGAAAAAGAAACAATCAATCCCCCAACCCCACACTTCACTTCAAAATAATGTATAATTTGACATTGTGTAATAAGCTCAAACGTTGTGCCTTTCATTCAATTTGGAACTTTTTTGTGGAACTGCCAGAAAAAGAGTAAATCAATGCTTTCTGCACTTCTGAGTATTTATTATTTTCCTTTTGTAAAGGGAAAGCTTATAATATGAGTGCCAGTTTGGTATAGTTGGTATACAGTTTGGTAGTGGATGAAGTCAGCACTCCAGCATTCAGGAATAAAGATAAATAACCCTTGCATATTCCTCCTCCTTATGTATCAGTTTCACAGAACCCTTTAAGAAATACAGGGCTGCTTGTGTGTAGTTTGCATGACTACATGATCCTGTAGTGCAAATGATAATACAGGTCTTGATAAGTCTGCACTGATGGCAACAGCCCTAGAAAGAGCTAATGACAGTCCCTGTGTTACCTTATGTAGTAGTAGTGACAGTGAGTACTATTTTTATCTTAATCTTAATTAAATATTAAGAAATATACACATTACTCACTGTCACTTTCAGCTTTCAGCTTCTTAAAGTCTGTATAGTTATGGTTACTCAAGTTAAAAGTGACTTGCATAACTGGAAGTAGAATGGAATGTGTGGATTTGGAGAAATAATCAGATGCAAAGTCTTCACAATTTTATACTTTATTTTCAGGGTCAGTTCAGGTAGTTGTCCTTCAATTGAAGAAGAGTCACATCCCCAAAACTGATTCTTACTTTTCTTTTTCACCATCGTCTGTGGACATATTATAGTGTGATAAGTTGTCAGTTGTAATGTAAATATTTTTTGCTGTTCAAAACTTTGTATTACAGAGCTGAAAATAAATGCCCAAGTTGAATACAGTCTTCATGTCTGTATCCTTCCTGAGAGATATAATATCATTATGAATAGTGTGCTCAGAATTGATTTTATGCCTGTTATGAGAGCTGCTCATATGATGAGAATGCCTTCTGACAAACTGACTTGTTTTGATAGGTGCTGAGGTAGTTGTACGGGTTTTTTTAATTAAGCAAAAGTCACAAGTGTTGTGTTCTACAGAAGGTTAATCCCAATATCAAAGTTTAAATGTTAGTTTAGGCATTATGAGACGTGACCAATCTCTTCTCGTGCATTTTTGGAAGTGGGATGTGAAGTGGATGCTGAGGCTGGGCAGCTGCATTATAGGAATGTAAAGTAACTTGTTGCCTGGCAGCTTACAGAAAACATGTCTAAATATTTGTTTCTGTGGACCTTTAAAGGAACGAGCTAACAAGCAGTGCTCTGTATGTTTTCTTTTACATTTTAATGTCACTATGATGTGAGAAATGTTTAAGTCTTTCTGAGTATTAAATCAAGAAATTACTACTTCAGTGATCCATTTTTTTTTCTTGGTCACTTAAGTGATTGACAGCTATCAACACCAAAGCCAGCTGTCAATAATCAGTTGTTCCTATATGTAGGATTATTTATTCATTCATACAAAAGATTATTTGGTTAATCCTATATTAGTTATATAAAGTTGGCATCTATATTTTGAGACTCAAAGAATTGCTGTAATTATTCCTTTATATGTTTACAATATTTATAGCGCTATTGTAAAGAAGCTAGTGAATCAGATGAGTTATTCTGTATTTTAAATCTGATACACTGTGCTGTACTTTTCTGAAGGATTTAATATTTGCTTTCATGCTTTTTTCATGTGTTTGCATGTATATGTTATAGCTATATCTAGCTATATATATACACATGTAATTTTGCATGAAAGTGTTAAATCTTCACCTGCCAGTTTTCTTCACGCCAAAGAACACTTGACATATATGTTAATTAAATTTGATTACAGTCCTTTAAGTGTCCTGAAGTTAGAAATACAGCATATTTTTAAAATCCACAGCAGTGTGGAGCCAGAAATTGATTATAGGAAGAATAAGCATGGGGAGGTACGAGCATGTAGCAAGGCGTCATTACCTGGACATAGAAAACAAACTTAAGTGCTGTTTTGTGACAGATGTCTGTTGAATGCGATGGGATTTGACTGTGTGCTGAAAGTTAAGTTTTTACCTGTTTTACTGATGGGTCTAAGTTTTGTGTGCTCAGAAGTAATCATATACTCAGGTTGAAGTTTGGCTTTGTACTTTAGGAGTACAGGATTACAAAATCCTTGTGCTTGACCAAACTGTGTTACGTGTTTATGTAGCTACTGCAGTGCTTTAAGAAAAGATAGCTGTGACTGAGCTACATTTTTCAAAGGTGATGATGAGGTGTTAATAGTAAATGAAATTATTTTACAGGATACTAAATTTTGCCAGCATGTAAATAAATCTTCCTTTAATACCTTGCAGCCGAGTTGGCTGTCTTTGCTGCCCTCTAGTGTTCCTTTTACATGCCAAACCACAGGCAGAGATTTTAAAGAGATCAGGCAGAGATTTTTGCTGCCGTATTTGCTTCCCTTGTTAAGTTTTTTTATCAGTCGTCATCTGTACTGCTGTTGAAAAGGCAACAGAAAAATCCATTAATTACCTCAGCTCATTCAATTCTGTAATGATGTAGAATCAGGTATGGTCTGCAAGGCCATCTTCTCTGAGAAAACTTCAGATGTGTGATGAGATCTTTTATTTTACAAATATATTATGAAGTCTTGTGTGTGGTTTCTGCTGAAGTATTTTTGAATTTAGCATTCTGATAATCAAACCTCTATGATTGCATTTTTATGCTTTAAGGGTTGATTTTGTTAATAATAGCATTATGGTAAATAAGAAGATCCTGAGAGTTAGTCTTATAGGATTGCAGGTTATTGCAGGTACTTGTACTTTACATTATGATGTTATTCCAAGTTTTTGTAGTCTATTGTCATTTCTGTAGCATTTCAAGAAATTTTAGAGTTCTTGCTTGTGTGCACCTTCTTGTCTCCGTATAGTGGTGCAACTGAAACCCCTTCCAAATACAAGTCTGGCTGCTTATTACTTGTACACAGGAAAGCAGCAGACAGTTTAACTCCAGAGTTAGTTATTTTTATTGTTTGATTCTTGGATCTGTTTTCCTAAACAGTATGAGAACATGACACTTCAGCTTTAATATTTCTCTTTTTTTTTCCTGGTTAAAATTTAGATTGTGTTTGTTTTTATTTAATCAGTATGTTTACCTTTTTTAACAACAGATCACAAGTTCTACACCAATATTTATGTTCTGTAAATCTTGAATCAGAATTTGTATGAAGGAATGACTTTCATCTCTCATGTAAATGTGTACTTCTATTAGCTTGGATCTACTGCATATTTTTATAAAGTTACCTTTTCAGAACCTGTGTAGTCTACTGCCATATTAACTAAATCTCATATTTGTGAGAAATACTGGAATGACAGTTCTGGAAGCAATCTGTGTTAGCCACTAAAGTAATTATTCTGGGACATGCACAGGCCACAAAGGAATTTTATATTGTTCTGTCTCAGTACATCATTCCTGATATAAGGAAAACACCATTCATCAAAATTGTTGTGTACTTCCCTTTTTGAGACAGCTGTTCTTCTAGTACTAAGGCGGGCTTTTGTGATCCTTAGTCCTGCTGAAAGAGAGCTGTTCTCTTTGCTGAGAGACAATGCGAAGATAAAGGCTTTTGGCACTCTTAGACTGGAAAATGAAATGCTATTCTTTGGACCAAGTCCAGATAGTTGATTTGACTGAAGAAATAAAAGATCATTTTTTCAATGAAGCAGAAATTGTGAAGATGGTAATTTAGGACTCCACTTCATGCTTGTTCATATTGTTAGCCTTTTTCCACTAAATTCTACAATAAAAGTTTTGAGCTCCAGGAAAGTCTTTGTTTAATTTCTTATTTCAGCTTAGGTAAATTTAGGACCATATGCAATGCAAGTGGATATTAGTATTAGTCAACCTAGTCTGTAAATCAAATATAACTATGCCTTAAATTCAGAGATTTGCCTGTCTGTATATTAGAGATGCCAAATTTGTAGTGATTAATAGGCAAAACATCAGTATGTTGTGAGTCAGTTTTATAGTGTATTGCAGTACTGAAAGAAATGCTTGTAATTTAACTGTTCTGGTACTTGCAAAATGTGATGCAAAACAACTTTTTTTTTGTTTCCTGAGTACCCTTTTTAAAAGGGGAAAAATGCAATTCATAGAAAACTGGGGTTAACAGTAACATTTGGTACAAAGTAAAAAAAATTGAAGTTGCCACCAGGAGGAGCAATACCAAAGTATTCTCATTTTTTTACTGGCACAGTTGCCTACTGCTGTAGCTGTAGGCTGTATCTTTGGGAATATAATTTTTTTTAAGGGTAGGGTACGAAATAGAATGCAACTAAAATAAAAACAACCCTGAAATAATGCAAATGAACTCAAGTATTTTTGCAAATTATAATCTGGAAAATAATTATTCTTTTGACATTTGGAATTTAAATTTAAACCTGTTTAGGTCTGTATCCTGGCTTCATTATGGTATGCGGTTAGCGAGACTTTCTGTATCCAAATTAAGTGTGGTTTTGTATCTGTTAGTTGAGATGTAACTGAATAATTTTCAGGGGCTGGTATTACCGCACTCAATTTTCTGTATCTACCTAGACCAGCCCTTACTGAAACAGGCACTCAGGCCATATAGCTGGTGCATGTGTGTCTGTGTGAGAGGCAACTTGTCTGCAGTGCCAGGGAATGAATTCAGTGAGAAGCACAAAGTGCCAGACCTTGCTGCAGGGGTTTGAGTCTGGGCTTTCCTTTTTTTGGTCCCATTCTGTGTCTGTCCCCCCCAGCCCCTGCATTTACAAGTATCTTCGTAGTTCAACATTTAAAATCCATAGAGCAATGCAAAGGTTTAAGAAAAAGGGGAAATTTGTTAGTGGATGAAGACTTGTTTTAATGTTACATGTTTCCCTGAATGTATTTAAAAAATCTTGTAGATGTGGCATTTAGGGGCACGGCTTAGTGGTGGACTTGGCAGTGCCAGATTAACAGTTGGATTGATGATTTTAGGGGTCTTTTCCAACTTAAAGAATTCTGTGTTTCTATGTAGCAGCGATATTTATTTGTAAGGGGCAAATTTAAAAAAATTCAGGGGTTATCTAATAGTCTTCCAAACTATGTAGCTAAAATATTTTGGTAATCAGCAATAAAATTCATTTATCAAGGAGCTCCAATGAAGTTTTGACACAAAAGAAGAAACGGATGCATATATGGTTATAAAACTGGTGAAAGTAGCATTTGCATTTAAAATACAACAATTTGACAGAGTAACTTCACAGTGATGGATATTACTGCCTACATTTAATAATCATAAGCAACAAATGAGAACGTCTAATTTTTTTTTCCTTGAGTAATAGATTTTATTCATACAGAAAATGTGTATAGTCACAGTCCGTAACATTACTCCTGAAATTCTGTGATGTTGTGTGTATAATCTAAATCAGATTTTGGAAACCAGTGCTATTTCTCATTAGTGTTTTCAAATACTGGTATTTCATATTAATTTCACGTTTCATTAACTGGATTGTCATTAGTGCTCTGTTTCAAATTCCTGGCCCATTACTGTTACCAATTCAAAATGCTCCTGTCTATCTCCTTGATATTATCTTCCCCACACTTAGTGGGTAAGTATGTGCTCAAGGGCTATTTTTATGTGTAGTATTAACAAGTTATTTACTCACGTTTATAGCAAAGGTTTTAAAATGGAAATAAACACTTGAAGTAAGTCAAGTAGATTTTTTTTTTCTGAGGGGGACCTTAAAAATTCTGTTGAAGATTGTTTAATAGCTAAATTGGACATAAGGTCACCTGGGTTCTGTATGTTATGTCAGAGGTGATAGTCCTTTGCAAAACAGCAAAGTCTCTTTCTGTAAATTGTGATTTTCGGAACCCAGAGAGATAAAGTGAAAGTCACAGAGATAACTCAAAACTGAATGCTAAGGCAAGTGTGTGGGTTATGTTGTACTTACCCTGCGATGCATCTATGAGAGAAAGATGAGTTTTTAATTTTTTTTATGTGGAAGGTTTTTTTATTTTCTGGTTTCTTTCCAAGTTTTAAACCTGTGAGTCCAGCAGTACAGCTAGGTCACATAGAAATAAAAAAATAATAAGTGATTGCATCTTACCTTTCTTTTAATGATCTGCTGTGTTCTGGCAAATACTTCCCCATAGGATGAAGATGAGTTGGACTCTCACACCATGGTGAAGACCAATTCAGAGAGTGCTGGTACCATGAGAGCCACCAGTACGATGAGTGAAGGCGCTCAGACAATGATTGAACACAACAGCACCATGTTAGAATCAGACTTGGGGACCATGGTAATAAACAGTGATGACGATGAAGAGGAAGATGGGACCATGAAACGTATGTTGCTAATTTGCTTTCTTCTAATAATGTGTTTCCTTGTGCTGCATGACTATGTTGTATCATGAAAGGCTTTTAAGTGTCAAGTTCTGTGGTTAAAACAGGGAGAGAGGGGTATTTGTGTCTCTAAGCAGTCTATAATTTGTAGAGAAAAATTTGACTGTAGTGGGAGATTCAAAGCAGAAGCCTGGTTCTGGTGCTTTGCTAAGTTTCTCTAGAGGACTCTCAAATTGTCCTTCTGTGAATTGTCTCTTGTACTGCTTATCTCCTGTCCCACATACATTTGGGCCAGTTCCTTGGAGCTAAACTGGTGTGATTATGTGGGAGGCTGCTGTTTCAATGTCAGTGGTCCAGGGAATATATCATGACTGTCTTTGGGGTTGGCAGTCAGTAATATATTTTGCTGCAAAATAGTTTTGTAACCCATGATCACTTAGCAGATGTGTATTTTTTAAGCAAATAATAATTTGGACAATTTTTGGAATGTAATTCAAAAATGCTTGATTTAAGGCAATGATTGAAAGATTGTAGAAACCTAACTAAAAAGTTCTAATTGATTTTGGCAGCATGTGAGGGAGTATGTAACAAAGAGAAAAAAATAATTGTGAATGTTTTTATGTATAAAACTATAACTTACACTGAAATAGCCATAAATACACATTTTAAAAATACTTAATTTACATATTTACTTGCTGATCTGCTCATTGTTTGACTGAAGAATACTGCAGATTGAGATCCACAAATTTTAATAGAATTATTTGCTTGAATAGGCAGCATCAGTAGATGACTCTAACTCAGGCTGTAGCTGCCTGATTTCATGAGGCACAATGTAATAATCTTTAATTCCAGGCAGTTGCGGGAAGGGGGATGTGGGGAATTGTGTGTGTGTAATACAGAGAGCTAATATCTCAAGAGTAGAAATCAGTGCCAGATAAATAACTTTGTAGTGTTTCATAGCAAATACAAAGCTGCATTTGTGTTTGCATATAGATACCTGATGTAATTTGCTCAAGATTAGTTGGAAGTGCAAAGCAAAAACTTTTCTCGTGTGTATAGGAAGTTGGAAGGAAAAAGTGGTTTTGTAGCTTTCACTTGTTTGGCTTTTTTGTGGTTTGTTTTGGGTTTTATTTTGTTTTTTTCTTTAGAGTTCTCAGCTGTGTGATTTAAAACAAACGAAAAGGGAAAGCTAGTATGAAAAAATTTGGAATAAATTTTTAGGGTGGAAGTACTGTGAATTAGGGTTTAGTGCAGTTTCTATGCAGCTTGACAAATCAGTTTCATAACTAAGTTCTGTATAAGTAGTTTACCAAATTGCATCATACTATCCAAGCAGTTTTTATATGTGCTGAGAGGAAATACCTGTTACTATGCCAAACAGATCAGACGAGTGGCATTGGGTTTGCATTGCATTCTCTTAATCTGTGTTGTATTTGTCTGCTGGGGACATTGCTTTTGAAATGTACTGTTATTTTCTATTTTTAATTTATTCCAGTAACAATCTGTAGTTAGGGAGTTGCCTTTCTGCACTCTGACATTTGGCCAGTATATGTCTTAATCCCATTCTTCTTTCTTCTCAAACAAGAACAATTTTGGGAAAGGTGACAGGTTTCCTTTCACTCCTTCCTCTCCCGTAGATGACTGTCTTGAGCTCTGTAACTGCAGCAAAGCAAAGCCAGCAAGGTGGAGGTAGTTTGCCTCACGACAAGTGATGGTTTAATCATTCAGCTGTCAGGCCACAGGTTTGGTTTCAGCACTTACTTGGTAAAATTTCTTGTATTTTGCATTAGGCACCCATTATTTGCATTTTTTCCATTAAAAACTACAAATAATTCAAGAATGGGACCTCTGCATCTCTCAGCTAAAAATAAATTGTGTCCACTGTAGCTTGTCCTCTGGTTTTGTGATTGTTGTGCTATTGGCTGAAATAGTAGCAATAGCAAGTTTCCTAAATCAATGTCACCAGGAAGGTGATAAAAATCCTTGCTGTCTCTGAAAGGCAATAACAGATTTTGTGCTTCTTTGTACTCAACAGACATGAGATTTTGGAGATTGGTTGCTTTTTCCAATGTACCTTTATAGACAAAGTAGCCACTTTCTGGATGTTTGTGAGATTTGATTATAATAAATCAGAATGAGTATCTTAGAAGTTCTCTTTGTTATGGCTGAATAATAGAACATTGCAAGTAAGAAGTTTGGAGAAATAAACTTCGTAAACTAGGGAAGAGAGATTTCGTTTACTTCCTAGAGACACAGAATATTTATGACAAACTTCTTATTTAATTGCTGTTGTGTTTAGTTTCATGTTTTGTTTCCTTCTGCCTTTTGTTTGCCTGCTCAAGGACAAAATAAGAAACAATAATATGTTTTTATTTATAAGTACCCATGCTTAGAGGCCTCTGGGAGCCATGACAGAAAATAACTAAAACCATATTTTTTTCACAAATAGGGACTTGTGCCCAGATAAAATTGGGATTTGAAACAAAAAGAGGCCTGTCCTCCTGTCCCAGCATACATTATATAGTCCAGTAATAAACAACAGTTATCCTGTCTTGCTTGGTATGCCTGTGCATGCTCTGAACAGAGACTCTGTGGTATGTACCTGGAAGGAGGAAAGAAAATGAAGAACATGAGTGAGTTGGGAGGAACTGAATTTTTTAGGAGGTTTAACGTGGAGTAGAGGAAACAGTGAAAATGATGGAAATACTACTTCTTTTGTTTGGTTTTACTTATTTTTGTGTAGAAGCCTTTTCATATGTCAGTGGAGAGACTAGTGTTCAGCTTCCTCACATTCCCCTTGTGGTTTTTCAGCAAGGCTTAGTGTTGGGGCTTTTTGTTGCACCAAGAGTACTTGTGGTTGTTCTCTTTTCTCCTTTTCAGTAACATTCCCCCTGCTTCTCTTTTTTGCCCTGTTAAATTCATATTTCCATCTGCTTTGGGCTGGAAAATAAGTTGTCTCTTAGTGCAGTTTGTGTTTATTCTGGGTTTCTAGCTGTTGCTTTAGTCTTTGGTGAAGCTTCTAGCTTGTGATTTAATGAATGTATTAAAAGAAGAGGACAGAGAACCCATGAGGTGTCATTTGACAGCTAGAATGTAGAAGAAAAATAATCAGGTTTTGTTGAATTCCTTTTTGTCCTATAAGACATGGACGTTTTAGGTTTAGTCAGTATAATTCTTGAACACATTCTTCCTTCTAATCAAATATAAGAATGTAATTCTTGGGCAGCAGGGTCCCTTCCCTCTTCTCCCCCCCTCCTCAGATGACTGTCTTGAGCTAACTCCAGCTAACTTGGCAAAATGGAGATAGCCTGAGGCAAGTGGTGGTTTAATCATTCAGCTGTCAGGCAACAGGTTTGGTTGCAGCACTTACTTGCTGAACTTTCTTGTCTTATTGTTTCATGGTATTTTTGATTACAGTGGGACATGCACCATGCTGTAGAACATACAGGTTGATAGAAGAAATCATGAGTTGGCTTATTCATTGTATTTTAGTGATTTCAGCATCCAGGGTAAGGTGTTTGATACTGTAAGTCAGTCTCCTGTATGCTGTGATAGCTCCAGAGTGGTGCTTCAAGACTCTTAGGCCTAAATCCTACAGCTGTTTTTTTAGCCGAAAACCAAAAGCTTGTGCCACGTGTTTTGTAACAACTTATATCCTGATTCCAGCAGGAATTTCATAAGGCAAATTAATTGGGCTAGTTTCAGTGCTGCTGTAGCCTGGGCATTGATACTTCATGGATGTAGTTTCAGTCAAGTATGTTTACTGTGCCCCTAGGAAGATGGTTTGGTTGATCCCATATATAGGTGTACTAGTGCTTTATTCTTGTATATGTATAGATAAAGAAGATGTTTATAGGTGTGTGTTCTTTATCAAGCCATTTTCTGTGACTGGTAAAAAAGATGTTCATTTATGTCACTATTAGTATTGTATTTTAAAAATGGGGATTTATTTATTTTTTTTAAATAATGTTGTTGGCAATTGTGCTTTTGAGAGCTGTTGCAGAATGTAGTTTAATGTGGATTTTCTTTGTTTTGCTAAAAACAGAAATAAAGTGTAATTTGGCTGGAATGGACTAATGGAAAGTGTTTGAACAATGCTCTCAGGCACATGGTGTGATTCTTGGGGTGTCCTATACATGGCCAGGAGTTGGACTGGATGATCCTGATAAGTCCTGTCCAGCTCAGCATATTCCATGATTATAACAGTATCGTCTGAATATTTTTTTTTTTCCTTTTTCCAGGAAGTGGGGAGAAAACCCCCAAAAATTATTAAACCATTTTTACAAGTCTTATTCTCAAGAAGCAAAGAAACATTTTGTGCTGGAAAATTTTCCCCATTAAATATTGTAACTTGGGTTCACAGTCATTCAAAAAGTCTCTGAAAGCTTCAACTAGTTGAAAATTATATGGATTTTCCATTTAAATGCCACTTGCAATTATTTCTGGCAAATAGGTGTGACCCAATGAGGCCTGAATCAGAATCAAGGCTTTGGGTGTACAAGTCACTGTGATACAAAAACTGTGAGCTCAGTAACCACTTTGTTACACAGTTCTCAATAGTCAAACATTTCTTTCCTGAGGTTGACTCCCTGCTGCTCTGGTCTAAGTAACCGATACAGTTCCTACTGCTGTTTCCTTGTGGTTCCCAGTAGCCTGACCTCTAATTCTCTGAGGTGGTTGCTTTAGGCATGTGTTAGCAGAAGTGCTTTTCCACTCATAAAATACAGTCACAGTTCCTCCTTAAAATATAGCTGAAGGAGGTGGCTGTGGCAGCTTTTTATGTGGTAGCTCACTGTTAGATGCATTTGCCTGGAGACTGAGGTCAAAATTCTAGGCTTCTGTCTTCCATTTCCCAGAATTACTGCCATTGTGTTGTAGGGCAGTTGTTTTTCAGGGAGAGAGTAGTGGTAGGAATGTATGGAATACAAAGCCTAAGTTACAGTGCATGATGTTGTATAAGTTCTGGTAGCCTTTGCAGCAGGGGTGAGAGCACATAGGTAGATACAGGTCTAAAGAAGGCTGAAAACTGATTCTTTACAGCATCTGACTCTTAATAGTGACAAAGCAGTGCATTTTGAGGAAATAAAAAATACTGACAGGATGTTCACAGAAGCACTTCAGACAGGAGAGTCAGATCCCTAACTTCACCAAGCAGCTGAAAGTGTTCCTCAGTTGAGTGCTAGATGGAGATGCACAGAATGTGGAAGGCTGTGGAAGCTCATGGGTTTTGGCAAAAGGAAGAAAGCTTTCCTCTGTAAATATGCAGCTGCAGAGATCCAGCGTTCTGGTAGTCACAGAGTGAAAGACTTACAGACTTTCCACAGGACATTGTAACCTCTCCATTCCACAATGCCAAGCAAACAAAATACCAGCACCCATGCCCTCACAGGAAATTGTAGTGGGAGTTTCCCTTCAGTAGGAGATGGTCGCCCTCATCTGCTGACCTTACTTGTTAACTAACAGCAGAACTTTTAAACTGGTTTAAAATCAATTTGATATTAATTTAATACTTTTCTGTTGGAAATGATTCACTGCAAAATAATTTTTCATGGTAGATGACGTCAGTTGAATTTTACCAAAACATGCATTAGAATGGAGTGTTCATTCCTCCTTATTTTGAAATGTGTGTTGAGAATTATTTAGTTTATTTGTGATATGTTTTTGAAATGGATTTGAAACAGCTCATAGAGTTGGTGTTGTGTTATGTCATTGCCTCATTCATTTTATTCAGCATACTTCTTGGAGGAAACTTGTTTACGTAACTATTTGGGGACATCCCTATTGGCTGTGTTCCTATCAGGGGTATTGCTGAGGTAAAATGTGTTTTCAGCATCAGTGGTGCTCTCTGTGTTTCATGGCTTGCCAGCAGTTTGATTTGTTTTATTATGGCCTTTTTCCCCCAGCTGTCTTTGCAGTAGGCAAATTGTAGGGATAACAGGAGACAGATATTCTTAAATATTGAAACTGGAAAACGTTTTTAAACATGATTATTTCTTATTGAAAAGCAAATAATTAGAACAACTGAAAAATACAGATCCTTCTAGAATGCAAGAGGCTATTGCACAATAGGTTTTCAGTTCACGTGTGAAGTGATGCTGACTGTACTGTAGATTTTTTGTGGCAAATGTAACTTACTGAATAGATGAGTGAATTAATTGTCCTTAAGGGAATCTTTATGTGCTATACTTCTAATTTTCTTTGTTTTTGAAAGATAGTTGAGAAGATTATGTTACTCTGTTGTTCATGAAAGTTTCAAAAAGTACTTTCAGACCAAAATTATCTTAATTTGGAAAAAAAAAAAAAGGTGCAACCTATATCAGTTTGCGCTGGCATAAAGATCCTGAGGGTTTTATAAAGTAAATACAAAAGAGGTAGGAGTTTCCACATAGCCTTTAAACTGGTAGATGTCAACCCATTCCTACAAAACGCTAACTGAACCTGTTAGATTAGCCAGAGATAAAAATAGTGTCTCTTTTTTCATTTATTTATTTATAAAAATTAACCAAAACATTAAAAAAATTCTAAATAAATTAATTGGGATTTTTTGTATTGGAGGAAGAAACAAAACAAAAAAAGTTGAAATACCTCTGGTCCCATTGTTTTGCAGTCATATTTCTGGTTTTGTGTGTGAGTTTTTATATTTGCAGTGAAGGTAAGCAGCTCTTGCTCTTTTAATTGGGTTAACTGACTATATGCTCAACTGAAATCAGGAGTTCTAAATTCTTATTTAACAAAACAAATAAAAGACATTCTCAAAGTAAAAAATAAATGTTCTTTGCTTACCTTGGAGTAATTTCAATCCTGTTGACCCAATTTCCATAATATGCATTTGGTAGCAAGGAATTCAGAGGGGTTGGTTTGTTTTATGTATGTAGGTAGTCTTCTATTACTTATGAGCAATGCTTGGAAAATCTTTACTGTTGCCTTATATGTGAGAGGACAGAGACTACCTTACCAGTAATGGGCCAACATTTTGGTACTTAGAGTTTTGAACAGAGACGCTGGCAATCTTTTTGTTTATAACTATGTCTCGGACGAAACTTAAGTACAGCCATCTCGGCAGAAGAAAAAATTGGTTGTGAAAGGCCAGCAGTGTGGTGTCCTATCTTTTTGGTACAAATAGTTTCAGGGGTTTTGGGCAGCAGTCGCCAAGAAATAAACAGTTTGTACAAAGAAAGTGCATTGTATTTCTGTTTTTAATTCTACCCCCTTCATACTACTGTTTTCTCTTGGATCTGTTGACTAAATGTGTGTTTTTCTAAAATCTAGATTCTTCCATTTTTCTTCTGCTTTACTCAGCTCTCATGAGACCCCACCTTGTAATACTGTGTTCAGCCCTAGGACCCCCAAAATAAGAAGGACATGGAGCTGTTGGAGTAAATCCAGGGGAGGACCATGAAAATGATCAGAAGGGTGGAGCACCTCTGATATGAAAACAGACTGAGACAGTTGGGTTTGTTCAGCCTGGAGAAGAGAATGTTCTGGGGAGACCTTGTAGGACCTTGCAGTACCAAAGCGGGAGCTGGAGGGGGACTTTTGACAGTGGCCTGTAGTGATAGGACAAGGCATAATGGCTTTAAACTGAAAGAGGGCAGGTTTAGAGTAGATATTGGGAAGAAAATATCTACTATGAGGATGTTAAAATACTGGAACAAGTTGCCTGGAGAAGCTGTGGATGCGCCATCCTTGGAAGTGTTCAAGGCTGGGCTGGATGGGACTTTGAGAACCTTGGTCTAGTGGAAGACGTCCCTGCCCATGGAAGGGGAGTTGGAATTAGATGGTCTTTAAAGATCCTTTTCAACTCAACCCATTCTATGACTATGTTTTTTGCTCTTTAATGCTCTTCTCTGTAGTTATTTGGCATCCCTGCTGTTTACTTCTCATCCCTTCCTCAGTCCCAGATTCATGAGATCAAGAAATGTCTTTAAAGTGATCTTGAGTTTAGTGGGGGCAAACTTGAGAGATTCTGGAGAAGAGGTATCTGCTGTCTGGTCAGTTAAATTCAGCCTGGAGTTTAGTTCGCTGTATTGCTAGGTCATGGTTGTTATTAATTTAAAATATGGTAAGCAGAGATCTGGGTTTAGAAAAAATATATGAAAAAATGCATCAATAACTGAGAAAAAAATGAGCTAAAAATGGAAAAGGAAGGTGTGTATGGAAATAGCAGATTGATTCAAGGAATCATTGTGGAGTTAAAGGAAAGCAACTGAGGTCAAATTCACTAAAGCTTAGAGCATGACAGTAGAAGCACACATTAAAAAATGGCAGAAGAAATCTTACTAGAAAAGAAAAATTTAGGAACAGCAGAAAGAAAAGAAGCAATAAATCAACATACAGTCTTTGCTTCTATCAAGAATAGTGTGGCCAGCAGGTCCAGGGCGGCGATTGACCCCTCTACTGAGCACTGGGGAGGCCACACCTTGACACTGTGGTCAGTTTTGTGCCCCTCATTTCAAGAAAGACATTGAGGCGTGGGAGTGTGTCCAGAGAAGGGCAACAGAGCTGCTGAAGGGTCTGGAGCTCAAGTCCCTTGAGGATCTGGGGGTGTTTAGCCTGGAGAAAAGGAGGCTCAGGGGTGACCACATTGCTCTCCACAGTGACCTGAAAGGAGGTTCTAGCAAGGTGGGGATTGGTCTCTTCTGCTATGTCTCAAGTGAAATGATGAGAGAAAATGGCCTTAGGTTTTGGCAGGGAAGGTTCAAATTAGCTATTTGAAATTGCTTTTCACAGAAAGAGTGAGTAAGCATTGGAATAGGCTGCCCAGGGAGGGGGGGTGGGGGCAGCATCTCTGGAATGTCTGGAAGTGTCAGGAAGTGTCTGGATGTGGCACTTGGTGTATGGTTGTGGTGATTATGGTGTGATTATGGTGTTTCTAGGTCAGTGGTTGGACTAGATGATCTTAAATGTCTCTTCCAGCCTTGATGGTTCTATGAAAAGATGGCAGTACAAAAATAAACATTAATGAAAACATGGGCTGCTGTTAGTCATGCAGCAAAATTAGAATTACTTAGAAAATCTTTAGACAAAGGAGATGGGAAGAGATGATGAAATAGGAAGCAAATGAGAGGGGGGGAAAAAAACGCTAAGTGAATGAATAAAAACAAGTGTAAAGCCAGCTAAGGAGATTAGCAGGTCCTAGTAATCATGTTAGACGCAAGCACAAAATATATTTTCAGTTTATCTTTTCACTTGTTAAAACAAGTATAGCGAATAAAAATTCCTATTACTTTGTTTTGCTTGTAATTTAAATGTATAGTTTTGTCTGATTTTTGGTTTTAGGTTTCTCCCCCCATCTTAGTTATTTGTCTCTCATCCTGTTTCATATTTATTTGTGGAAATATATTTCATATATCTTCATGTCAAATATGCTACACTTCCAGCAAGTACATTTCATGTGTCGGTGCTATGCAGAATATGCTATCTGAGGTGACAGTGACATTTATTTATTGTAATATTTATTACTTTTATACTTTATATATATTTATATACATACTTTATATAAGTTATACTATTTAGTAATGATTTTGCTTTGAAATCCCATAAATGAAAACTAATTTTAATCATATAGGACTGAAGATTTTTTTTTTTTACCTTTAGTTTTGTGAAAAGGATAAAAGAACAGAAGTTCATGCTGATCTCGATCTGCTTCATAAAGCTTTTGCAGCTGTTTGATGATGACAAAAAATCCCCCAGGATATGGAGACAGGGTGCTTTGAAATCCTCTGTAGAGGGTGATCCTGTAATTTTCTGGGAATCTTCATTGGTAATGAATTAAGCAGCATCTAGACACAATTTGTGTAGCTGTATTTTGCAAGTTCTTTTTCAAAATAATTATTAAATCCCACCTTTAGTGAAACTCTGCTCCTTTCCTACAAGTGCCTGTGGACCAGACTTTGGAGTTTAGGGGCATTCAGCACCCAAAGGGATGCTTAGCACCTCATGTTACTCAGTCTCTATAACAACAAATTGATATTGCATGAAGTAACTTCTAATATTATTTGTGTGTGCAACTCTGAAATGTCTTGAACATTTCTCCACGTTGTATCTTGCTACAAAAATATCATACTTAGACCATGAGTTTTTATGCTGGAGATCCTCAGGGGAAAAACAGAGGCTTGCATCACATACAGATGACTGTATTAGCAAACCCTAGGAAAATTAATTAGTGAAGTTTCGTTTATAGTGCATTAATTCTTTAATCTTTGAAA
Source organism: Pseudopodoces humilis (assembly GCF_049639895.1). NCBI lineage: Eukaryota > Metazoa > Chordata > Aves > Passeriformes > Paridae > Pseudopodoces > Pseudopodoces humilis. The sequence continues at coordinate 21,498,559 of NC_142200.1, forward strand.
GTTTTTTTACTTTTTTTTCTGTTTTCTTTCTACTAAGGCAATGCTACTTCACCACAAGTTCAAAGACCTTCCTTCATGGACTACTTTGATAAACAAGATTCCAAGAATAAAAGCCCTGAAAACTGTAATCAGAACATGCATGAACCTTACCACATATCCAAAAATGTTTTCCCTGATAACTGGAAAGTCCCTCAAGATGGAGACTTTGATTTCGTAAGTACTTTTTCCTTGTTTAATCTCTTGCATGCAGTTTATTTTATATGTGCCAGAAATAGTTAATCACGTTCTATAACTATACTAATACAAATAAAATAAGTACACTTTCAAGAATACTGTCCAAATATCTAATCTTTGTGCCTCATCCTGGTTGTTGAAGTAAGTAAACCTGATTAACACAGAACCTTTTTAAGGAGGAGTGGTGTGTGACATTATACTACCTTGTAATTACTTTTCTTTTTACAATATTTTTCGTTCCTTAAAATTTGTGTGCTATAACAACTCTAAAATTTGACCTAATTATCTTAAAAAAAAATTGCTACAGACATGGATATTTTTGTGTTGTTTGCTGGCTATCTCAATAAAATGATAAGCATTTTAAACTGAATTGGAGCCATTTAATCAATCTCCTTGGAGATGTTTAAGACCACCTACATTTTGCACAAGTCATCTTCTTGGTACTATTCCAATAGCACACATCTTTTTACAGAGAGTTATTCTACCTAAAACAGTTCATCTATTTTAGGGTGGAGTTTTTATTCTCCAAAATATGTGTAGTTTATTTCATTTTGCCTATGTTGCAAATTATAATAGGGTCAAAAAGAAAATGTTCCTAAGTTATAGGTTGCACTTAAAATCAAATATATAATTATTGATTAGAGACTTATAAGTAATTATACCTGGTTTTCACCTAATTTTTTTGACATGTTTCAATGAAATCTTTGTTTATCTGTTGTGGATGAAATGTTCTTAACTAAAGTGCAGTAGCTAAATATGATCACATGGTGCCTCTTTGAAGCACACTTGAGATTTCAAGAGAAATGTTGTGTTTTATTTTCGGTGACAGCTGTAGGTGGGGAATTTTCTTTCCAGTTTTCACATACTGCATTTCTACTTAAAGCTGACTCTTAAATTTAAACTACTGAGGTAAAGCCAGTTAAATAGCATACTACAAGCTGTTGCTGCTGGAGAGTTTTGATTTAGTTGGATTTTGGTTTGGGTGGAGGTTTTTAGGATTTGGGGATTTTTTCTATCAAATGCAGTAATCGTCATCCTAATGTTGACTAACAAAATAGTTGCATTATTTGTTGGAAAATAATTGGCCATTGTTTGAGTGGGGTTATTATAGTGGCAATAAAACTGCCTTTAGAACAATTTTAAATTCATCCTCTCTTATCCATTACTTGTGAAGAAATGCAGGCAAAATTATTATTTTTGTAAATGCTAAGATGCTAATTCTGTAAGTACTTACTCATGAATAATTCATACATGGATAATCGTGTGGAATTTGTTGACATTGCTTGTACAATTAAGTTGCCTTCTTGAAATAGGAATTTGTCCTAGAACAAAACCCAAGGAGTTCTGATCATCAAAAACTGCACTGCTCAGTTTTGTAGACAAACCTTCCTAGTGGTGTTGGACTGGCAAATACAGACTTCAGAATCCTAGAATGGTTCCTTCTTAAGGAAGGGACCTTTAGAGGTCATCTAGTTCAGCTTTCCTGCTGTGGACAGAGTCATCTTTCACTAGCTGTATAAAGTTGTAACCTTGAAAACTTCCAATAATGTGACATCCACATCTTGTCTGGGAAATTTGTTCCTTAGTCTAACAGAATTTGTGGATGGGCTCCTGAAAAGGCAGTCTTGGTCGTTGCTACAAAATTATTCTTATTGAAAACTAAATAGGATTTTTTCGAAAGTGAGTAACTATTTGTATGGACTCTGTGTGTGTGATGGTATTTTGTTTTAAATACGAAGAAGAGATAAGCCATCCTAAGAAAGAGTTTAGGAGGGTGCTTCAGTAGTGGATATACTGCTTCAGAGTAGTCCACTCAAAAATACATTTCTCTGAAGCATCTGGTACAAGCTGATGTTGTGCAGGATATGGGTTTTAAGTGCCTGCTGATTTGAACTACTGGCAATTATTATTTACTTAGATATTCTAGAAGCACTTCTATTTATATTTTAGACAGTGAGTGGCAGTATTGGCAAGTGGCCTGCAAGAGACTTTCTTAAAGGATAAATTAGTGGGCAGCATGCATAATACATTGTCTGTTCTTTGTGAGATCAACATGAATGTTTTCAGTTACTGACATGAAGTCTGAGTGATTCATGAAAAGGATAAATGATGGAAACTTTTTGAACTAAATAATTCCCTGTTATTTTTTTTGGAATTAGCCTTAATGGGATCTAAAAAAGTATCCAAACTGTAAATGATGACAGTCATAATTTTATTTAAAGAAGGGGTTGATACACTAGAAGTAAAATATAAATGCTCTAACTTCAACTTAATACTAGTATATTCTAATGGTACTCCAGCGTTCTGTGTAGAAGAGGAAGGATGCTCTGTAAGCCAGAAGTCACCAAACCAATTTCCTGAATGATACCATTATTGCTTACCCTTGTAAACCAAACACACCATGGCAGTTCTGGCAGTGAACACTTAACTTGTGAGCCAGGGTGAATGATAGGGTCATGCTAAGAAGAATTATTTAAGTGTATTGGATGGAAAGCCCTAGAAATTTATTAGTGTATATGTCCGTTAAAGCATGAGCTAGGAGGCAGAAATGCCATTGAGGTGGGAAAGAAGGGAAAAGAAAGTGAAAACAAACCTTGTAAATCCCTGCAACTAATTACTTTGCTTATTTCTATATATTATAAGGTGAAACATGCATAAGGAGCTAATTCCTGTGGCCAAATAGTATATTTACTTTAGGTCACAGTGATATTATATCCTATTCTTAGTCTCTCATACTGTCTGATAAAACAGTTATTTTGTTTGTTGAAATATACTTGTACATTCCATATGCACATGTGCATAGAGCAGTTTGTCTTACATACTTGCTGATGTTGTTAGATAATGTAAATAAATTATATAGGAAACTCTTCTCATAATGTGGATAAACAAATATATAAAATAAGGCAAATGAACTTAGTGCTAGGGCTGGTTTGGAAGTTTTGGTGTGAGCATAGTTTTCTGCCCTGATGTAAATGTTTTAAAAACTACTTGCCAATACAAATATAACTAGAAGACTTTTCCAAGAAAGTAACATGCTTTGGTCACATCAGTCTGAGCTTTAAAAAAAGTAGTTTTAGCAGCATTATTTGTTGTGTAAGTATGTATTTATGGTTTGGTTTATTTCTCTGCTGAATTACATCTGTTTTGAAATTTAAAAGCTGATCTTAATTCTTTTTCACTGATGCCATATGGGAATTTAAGGTCTGTCTCTGACTTTTGGTCCTGGGGGCCTTCAGTTCTGTCATCAGTCTGTGCTGTTTATTGATGTCACGTTCCAGAAATCAATAAGAAAAAATTATCACTGCAGACCTTCAAGGTTTACATTGCATTGAATCAGGTATATTGCAAATAACTTGAACTAGACTGAATTCTGTTACTGTATACTGATCTGGAATATTATGTTATTCCAAATTTATCATGTTATATTTACTTCTGGACTTAAAGTGCTGTTTTTCATGCAAAAGAGGTGTTTGGAGTTTTCATACTACATTTCTTCCTGGTTTTTAAAAAGAAACAGTGACCAAACAAAAACATTCAACGCTGAAGCACTTTTGAATGTTTTCTTTTCCGTGAGTAAGAATTTGTATAGAATTGCTGGTTTTAATCTTTGTTTTCCGTTATTCTGTTGTCTGTTTTTTGATGTCTCATGATAAATTCTTCAACCTAAAAGTCTGGGTCTTTGATATCAGTGAATCTTAGGGAAATGTATTTCTGGGGAAGTACTTGTAATGTTTTGTTTTGCTTTTTCCACTTCGGCCTTTGAAGTGCAGCTGTTGAAGCTCTGATTTGATATATAGCTCTTTCAAAAACACCCAAACTAACGTTTATTCAAAGTTTAGCTTTTATATAAAATAGTTAATATGTATCTCACACTCAAGGATCATTATGGAATTTTGCTTTCAATGAATTCTACCAGTCTATAAGCAATTCTCTTACACATTTTAATTTTTTTCAAGAGGCATTATTCCTCACCGTTGTGAGGAGTAGCGACATAGTGTCATTGAATAAGTAAAAATGCAGTAAAGCTCCGTAATGTATGGGTGTGAGATTCCTAGGGGTATTAATGAAGCACAGTATAAGCAGATTTTCATAAGGAGGCTTAACTGTTTAATGGGCTGACTTTTAGTTCTAGCTCAGAAGTCAGCAGTTTGGATCACAGTGAGAGCAAATGGTGTGTTTGTTTCACCCATCTGACTGGCCAGTCCTTTTAAGAAGTTTTTTTTTTGTAGATATTATGTATTCCTGTGACCATGTTGCTGTTATGATAGCTTTGTTCTTTCCATGGGGAATGTTTCCCATGAAATAGGTACATGCTGGAGAGAGCAGTGTATTAAATAAATAGTATAGCTGCAGGGTGTTGTTAAAGCAGCTTGCTTAAATTTTTTACTGTCTTTCACAGTTGAAGATTTTACAATGTATAACATTTATAATAGAAATTAGTTTTCACCAAGAAAAGGTGAACTTTTAATTTTGAGCAAGAAGAGCTCAACATTTTTGTTATTGGGGGATACCTGGATAAATCTTAGCTTGCTAAATTGACGTGCAATGTGTACATATTGTGAAATAACCTGCTGCTTACATTTTTACTGTATTAGTATGTTTTAGATTTCCTTAAGTTGTAAAATTGCCCTGTAAATCCTTCTGTCCCTTAGTAATGTGTGTTAGAATGGGACATGATATTAACAAAGGATTTGCATGAACCTAATTGATGATAACCTCTGAATTAACATTAGTCAGAATGAATTGCTAAACTTCATTTGCACTAGTTGAATATGTTATTTCATTTAAATGAGTCATTTACTTTTTGTTAAGAGACAATAAAATCTAAAAAGGCAAATCTGTTTATTATAGCAATGCTAGGGTAATGATTTCTGTCTCTAGCAGAATTATTTCCAAACTGGAATGGTATCCAGATTGTTAAGTATTGAACAGTGAACATGTAGATCATGTTTTACATAATAACTGCAGTATCATGTTTAAGTAGATGCATTTTGGGTGACTTAAAGATTCTGGAATAGCAACAAAAAATTAAAAAGCCATCTGTTACTGTAGGCAGAATATTTCCTTGGGTTTCAAAAGGAACAAATACATTAGGATATAATAATTTTGGACTAATAGTACTGCAGATAGTGAGAGTTCAGTTAACACTTACAAATGTATAATGTAACAATTGAGTCTGTAAAAAATTGAATAGCATAAAATGTCTGAAGACTGTCTAGAATTAAATTAAAACTCCACTAATAAAGCTAAGCTGAGATAACTTAATTGGAAGTATGTCTTTGTCCAAAATCTTGGCTGGGTTTATGCTGACTTTGTTTAAGCAGCAGATGAGTTTGTTTGGAACAGTTCTCTTCCTAATTAACAGGAATTAACGTATTTCATCTATTTTTAGTAATTTCTGACTATCTTCTAAGGTTTGAAAATTTTAAATTAAGTATTAATATAGATTAATTTTGCTTTTTTTTTTAATTAGTTGTTGAATATCATGAAGCATTTCCAGAAGCTGACAGGAAGAATGTTTTCTTTACTAAATAAATATGAAACTTAGGTTTCTTTATTTGCATGGGCCATATACATATGAGATAAAGTTATTATTGGTGCTGATAGTTTCCATGCAGAATTGCATTCCATTCAGTTCAGACATGGCTAAAAGGGAAGAGACTGTAAAATGAATTTATTGAAAATGACGTGCTTTGTCTATGTCATTATGTGAGGACAGTGTGAACCTCAGCAGTGGAATTTTTCTTTCCTTTTAAAGTAGGTGGCTGTTAGAGAAACTTCTTGTGTCTTGGATGATTATTTACTAAAAGTAAAATGTATGTATGTGGGTAAGTCAATGGGAGAGGTATTTGTATTAGGAGTCCACAGTGGATGGTTTGCAGGTCATGGCTGTGGTTTGTTAGACTTAACAGCTGTTCAGGAGGGGAGTTTTTGCAGCCTAACATGTAAACCAGAAGTGTAGTATTGGTTGCTGAGATTTTATAGGCAAAGATAACCGAACAACTTATTACGCTTTTTTTAAAAAAAATCTATAAGTGAAATACTGATTGATTTAACTAAATTCTGTTTGTATATTCTAATCACAAAAGGAGAATTATTTTTCATGCTGAGACAGGGAAATACAATGCTGGAGCAGAGTGTTTCTGCAACTGGTATTGAATACAACATCCTTTCTCTTTGAGTATGTCCCTTCTTCTATTAGTATATAAGTAAATAATTGAAAATCAACCCTAGTAATTTTTTGTGCTGTAAACAGAATCAGTATTTTTTGTTTATCTTAAATTGTAGGACTATTATAAGGCTGTTACTCCGATTACTGAGTCAAGCGTAACAAAGTGCCAGTGCTGTACTTCAGCAGTTTTGGAAAATGAGTCGCACTGTCTGACAAAGATTATATAAATTCTTGTATCTTAAAAGAGCACAGGAAACACCCTTCTAGAGCAAAAAGCTTTTTGTATTCTTACATGTTAAACATAACAAATGGCTTTTATTTATCTTTGACGTATACTCTGAAGACAAGGCAAGAGGTCCGGCTTGAATTGCAGCAATTTATTGAAGTTAGATAGTCAGAAGTATGGATAACTACCTACAGCAGCAGACTGCCTGGAGGGTTGAAGAAGTTGCCATTGCTGTAAGTGTTGAAGACCTGGTTAGATAAACACATCAGAAGTTGTTTAGGTGGAGTTAATCCCACTTGGAGCAGAGGATTGTTACAGGTGACCTGCTCCTGTAAATGATTCCAATGGCCTTATTTTCTATGGCTTTTTAAGCTTCTACTGATGCCTGATGTTTGTAATTATAAAAGATGTTGAGAACACTTAGGCTTTACAAGCTTGAGCTCTCAAAAATAGTGACATACTTAATTTGTTTTATTAGGACAATTGGTGTTTTGGAGGAACTAGAGCTAGAGTAACCTTGATCTTTTTTTGCAATTAGCAGTCAACTATTATTTCCAAACATGAGTCTGACTCTGGAAAATTTCAGCCAAGATTCAATCAGTAAGACTTAACCAGGTTTTCCCTCCCAAAACTTTAAAGGATCCCTGCCATCTTATTTTATTGCATCAAATAATTTCAATGTGCAGTGTGGTTTTTTTAATTATAAAATAGTTTCTAGTGAGAAAACATTTTCAAACTTACTTGTCAGCCAACTTTAAAATTCTTAGTATTGAGTTCAGAATGAAACTACTTCACACCAAAGAGTTCAAATGCTTGCATCATTCTTAATGCCTTTTTTTTTACCTCATTAGCTCGAATGAGGAAAATGAGTTGAGAAACTGAAGCATAGCTCTAGTATGTATCTTTGGTTATACACCAAGTCTGCAATTTGTGCACAGCTTAAAAAGAACAAAGGAAAGAAATGAGTGAAGCTGATGAGCTGGGACAGGGCTGCTGGTTTAAAGTAACATCTTGTTACCTTAGTAACCAGTTGTCTGTACTAATATACCTCTTTAGGATCATTGTGTAATAGCTCAGTAATGTGCATAGTTGAGGAGGAGCTTTGAAAAACTAGTAAAAAAGCAGTTGTAACTTGACAATTTTAAATGTTCCTTTTTTGTCCATCAAACCAGATTTAGGTCTCTATTCTATTTTCCCTTACAATTAAAAAAAAAAAAACCAAACAAACAAACAGGGAGGGTATTTAATCCAAGGAGGTTTTCATGTTCCATGAATCACTGTTAGTGTCAAGACAGTGTACCACACCTTTGTACGTAATGTCTGATCTCCACACTCAATGTTCACACCAAGGAGTGCTTGTTCCAGCTCAGGGTTTCAGCAGAATTCTTTGAAATCATCTCTATGTCAGTATCATGCAAATTTACCACTGGGAAACAAAATCTGCTCTTCTGCTCTTTGCTATGATAATTAATGCTAATGAAAAGGAGTAAAAATAAAACCTGCCTCGGGGGAGTGGGTGACTGGAAGATTGTTTTAAGTTAATTTTTATAGCTTCTTAGTTTCAAGGAGGATTTCCTCATCGTGAGGTTTGTTAAAGAATGGGATGTTTTTATCAGTTTGGGGTTTTTTGTGGCGGCCCCCTCCTTTTTTTTTGGACTCAGATGGGATCTTGTCAGATAGGATTCTAGCAATTCAACAGAAAAAAAAATTGGATGAGCTTAGTGAGTGTGTGGCTGACTGAATAATCACAATGCTTGTATTAGATTTCTGTGCCTCATGTTTTGATCGGCAGCCAATAAGTACCATGTGTAGACTCTATATTAAGCGTAGATGTTAACAATATTTCGTAAACAAAATGCTGGAAATTAAATGGCTGACATTTAATACTATTGAGCTTTATGAGGAACAGAAAAAAAAAATCTGTGTGGTTTTAGTTTGCAAATATCTTGTAGAATCTGAAGAAAGACACTTCTGCTCTAAGGCATTGACTTCAAGCAGTGGGCTCAAATACTTGGAGTTATTTGTTATTTTGAATTAATATCTTCAGATATCTGATTAGATTTGACTTAGTACACAAATACTGAGTCCAGGGATTGTCCAAAATACTTTGCCTTACATGTATGTTTTATTTTTTTTTTCTTTTAACTTGGATAATTCAGATATAAAAGGAAACTCCTATGAAACTTGAGAGCAAAATTTTTATTTCTGTAGTTTCTGAATAACTTATTATTCTCATTTTCTTGTATTTTAGTAATATATGAAAAGTATATGTTAAAATTACCCAAATGCCATTCTTTTACCTTAGATCTGTGACTAAACATTTTTTATAATCCACATTTACTTTAGTTTTTTGGGAGTTGTAGTATTGCTATGAACTAATAATTTTATTTTTGTTGAAAAATGTGAGATGTGTGCAGTGTAAGATTGTAATCTAACTGTTTGGAGACTTGACTTTTTTCATTCATTCATGTTGTTGTTTGTGCCTGGACAGACGTGTACCTCATGGACAGCACCAGTACTTAAAAGGGTGAAAAAAACCTCCTGTGTGATATCCCCTGGTGTATGGAGGGTAAACACACAGAGAAAAAATCCAACAAAGCAAAAAAATTAATATGACCAGTTTTTATATCTACTTTATATTTTTATATGAGTAAAAATTTAAAAATAAAGCTATGCAAGCCCAGTATACAAAGCTGTGGTTACTGGCAAGCTCTCCATAAATCTCATACTTCTTAAAGTCAGTGGCAAAATTCCTACTAATGTCATTGTGAAGTTTCACTGCTCAGACTGTTAAAGAAGATACTTTCATGTGCCTAAATGTGAAACTGCATTTAGATTTTGGGTTAGAAATTTCACAACTTAGACTTTCTCTCGGTATTCCTTAGTTTTGGGTAAGTTCACCATGTTCCTAAGAAAGGAACACTTGAAGAATTAACTCTTCTCTGGCATCTCTTTAATGACTATGGTATTACTTACATTTACATTTGACATTGGGAGTTGTACAGATATAAGAATAGTAATCAGATAATCTAGTTTGTTGACATAAATGTTCCAGGACAAAATTGTTCAGTGGATCAGCTCTAAAGGTACAGTAGTACGATTATAGCTATTTCAAGAAGCTGCTTGGTGCTCAGCTGAGGACCCTGACTTCATTTTCTGGACAATTTTTAGTGTGCCCTAATGAGAACTAAAACAAGTTACCTTGAACCATTTTGAAAAATTTTACTGATTTAGCATTGCAGCAGACTAGGGTCATGGGCAAGATTAGGTTTGCACCTGAGAAGCAGAAACTTTGCAACCTGTGCAGCCATGACCACATGACCATGTATGACCATGCTGCAGTGCTTGTAGATATGAATTAGGTGGAGCCTTCTAAAAACATGTTTGAATTTTTGTCCCTCATGGTGTCAATACAGTCCAGTATATATAGTTGATTTTTATATTTTAATATTATTCTTTCAAGTAAGAATGGGGGAAAAGTGTTCTTCAAAGACACAGGCCAAACTTTCACATTACCCTAAAAAGTTCTCTAGATGCAAAAATTCTTTTAGTAAACAGACCTGTCCTGAGATGACTGCCTCTGTTTTGTTGTGTCCTCTTTAAAGATTGTGCTTTTTGGCATAGGGAATTACTTGAATAAGTGTGTGAACAGAAGAGGAGGCATTCTTTCTAAAGTGCAAACATTTGGGTTACTTTAAGATTGCCATTAATTATAGTCACATGTTCTAAATGCCATCCATACACAAGAAGAATATGTATTCTACTGAGATGGTTAACCACTTCGAGATGAGAACTATTATGCTGATATGTTCATAGAGATAGAAATATGGTATTTCTATGGTGCTTGTGATATGTGTGTATAGGATGAAATGGGCTTTTTGTTTTGCTTTTGCAAAGTTGTGCATTTCATTGCTACTTTTGTCTAAAGAGTTTCCATCAACTATTAGAATACAACTATGAGGCAAGATGAAGAGACCTGTGTTAGTATGCCTACATTCAGGCAGGTTCAAGTAACAAAGACATTAAATTAAAAAATGAAACTAAGATTTGTCCTTTCATATTTTTTCTGTGGCTTAAAATTTGGATATATGAGCAACTGTGTGCAGTCCACCTTCAGTGCTACTTTATAGAAACAGAGAAGGAATGGGCTGGAGTGTGTTGGTTGTAGTGCAGCTTGATGTGTACATGCTCAACTGTTTCATTTTTTGTCTCCTGACCTGGTTGACTTCCTTGTCATGAGGTTGAAAGGCCTAGTTTGCAATGTTTTTTCTTCTTTGCATAAAGTTTTGAATGGTACTGCTACAGCCCTTTGAAGTAATGATATTATGGCCAAATAGTGCACTTTTTGCTTACACAAAGCGGTAACAGAATTTAAATCTAATATTTTGCAGTGCCTTTTTATTTAAAAAAGAAAACTAAAAATCTTAAGTCTTAAACAGTTTTCAGAATAAAGAGTATTTGCAGAGGAAAAGAGATGGAAAAGAGCTGATACCTCTGAAGAGGATTTCTAAAGGATTTAGGGGAAAAAGCAGAAGGTGAAGGGAGTCCAAACTCCATGTTACTTACACGTCCCTGTGAAACTCAAGAGCCTTGTTTTCTTCTCTCTGCAGGCTGATGACTCAATAGCAACAGCCCAGTGATCATCTCAGATGTGGGCTAGTTCAAAACTACAGGGGAAAATAGTGACATTGGAAACAGTGGTTAGTTTGAAACTACCTGACCTGTTTTCCATGTTTTAAAGAGCTGTTGCTATGGCAACAGTTGCTCACCGAGGATGAGTGCTGTGAAGTTTCAGAGGTTCGGCAGTCGTGTGTGCGTGGAGTGGCTGGATTGCTTCCAGCATCAAAGTGTGCTCCCTGCACCCACCTTTTTTACAGATTCCTTTGCTACCCTAGAATTAGCACAGATTCGTTAGAAAACATATTTTCCAAGCCCTGCTGAGTTTATTAACTTAGCTTGATTTCAATTAATTTCTTCCTTTGTACATCTCATCTCATCTCATCTCATCTCATCTCATCTCATTGCTGCTTCCCAAAATAGAACACTTCCAAAGAACTGTGTGGTCCTCGTATGTCCTGTCACCAAATACAATGGTAATTTTTTTCTGCAGTTCCATATCCCATGTTATGGAAGTCAGCAAACATAAGCTGTTAGACCACAGGTTAAGGAGAAATTAATTCCAGAGCTGAGACATATTCATTGAAAAATTATCTGACAGTTTTAATCACTGAATTGCTATCTGAAATTCCTCTGCTGCTGGCTGTTGCAGTTTTAACACATGGTGGTGAGAGGATTTTGCAGATGGCCAATTCAAGACACTATTTTACAGTTTTAAATTGAAAATTAATTCAATTCACCTGGCATCTGGAATGTACTGTGCTTCTTGTGAGAAATTTTGGTTAGTTGAGGTATAATATAATTTTCAATTCAGGGCATTTTTCATGTTACAAAGTTAGAAGAGTGGTTGTGATATGACCTCTGTCTAAAAGGAAAGTACATTCTTGACAAGCACAAATTTCAAGAGAAAGACCTTGTTTTTACTGCTCCTCAAATTCACAGTAGTAGTTGGGACCCCAGCAAAGCACCTTAGTTAAAGTAATACTGGAGCCTTTGCCTTACTGAGTGAGAGCTATGACAGAATAGAATACTCTAGCTAGCTGCTTTAATTCCCCAAATCTGTTTGCATTATTTTGGACTTGTTCTCATTGAGCTATGGGTTGAAAGTCTTTCTCCATCTTTAACAAGCAGATTATAAAACCAAGTATGAAGGAGAATTTTCATCTGGGATCTTTAGTTCGTTAGTTATGTGGGAAAAAGTAGTATTTGTGAAGGGTTCTCAACTAATCACATTTAAATGCAAAAACAAGTTAAAAAACTGTGTTCAGATGCTGAAATCAAATGGTCAAAAGTTAAGGAGTGATGCAGTTATGATCATATGACCCCTTATGGTCCTATTATTTAACTGAGTTTTAACACATAGTCGTGTAATTAAAGAATGTGTTACAGTGCTATAATAAGGGAAAAAAGCAAAATTAAGTTTGCCTGATGTAATTTCATATAAATTTTAAAAGGAAAAGGAGGGGAAAAAGCAACACTTACTCCATGCACATACAAAAGCCTTTCATTACACATCAGTTATGTCTAAGCACTGAATTGTTAACTGCAGGTACCCAGATCACGTATGCTGACTAGTAGAGAGAGGAAATCAAAAGGAGGAATAGACTACTGGGACCGTGGATGGAGGAAACAGAGAATACAACAAAACAAGGAAGATCACCTTAGTCTTTCTGCTAGTCATGAGGTGGGATTAATACGAGCAGATTCTTTACTTTGAACAAGACACAAATGGCTTTGACTACCAGTTATTGTGGTAGAGAGTCAGTCCAGCCTGGCCTTCATGTGCACATGTTGCCCAGCAGATGTTATAATGCATACTGAGATGAGAATAGGGACTGATAAGGTAAGATGTGAGAAATCATGTATCAATTATTTCTGCTTCCATGAAAGTGGAAGTAGCCTTAAAAATGCTTTTTTTAATGCAAGTTGGGCTACGTGGTTTTTAGATATCTCTTTGAACCCAAATCATTGAATGATTCTATGAATATGTGTTTGTGACTCTGAGGTACATTTGCAGCTGCATAAAAAAGCACTGGCAGCAGGTCCAGGAAGGTGATTCTTCCCATCTACTCAGTTCTCATGAGTCCTCACCTAGAGTACTGCATCCAGCCTTGGAATCCTCAGTGCAAGAAAGATGTGGATTTGTTGGACTGGGTTCAGAGGCTGGACACAAAAATGATAAGAGGGAGGAAAGACTGAAAGAGTTGGGGTTGTTCAATATGGAGAAGAGAAAGCTCTGAGGAGGCCATACTGTGGCCTTTCAATATCTATGGTGGAGTTCTAAAAAAAAATGGAGAGAGAATTTTTATCAGGGTCTATAGTGGAAGACAAGGTGCAATGACTTCAAGTGAATTCAGTGAGCTTCAAGTGCATTTCAAATGGAAAGATTTTTTTGCTGAGACACTGGAACAGATTGCAGAGAACTTGTGAATGTCCCATCCATGGAGGTGTTCAAATATTGGATGGGGCTTTGAGCAGCCTGATCTAGTGGAAGATTCCCCTATGGCAAGGGGGTTGTATTACAGATGGTCTTTAAAGGTCTCTTCTCACACAAATCATTCTGTGATTCTATGAGGAGGAAGGAGTGGCAACAAGCAACAGTTATTGACTGGCTATTACTGCTCACCCTTCATCCCTCTGTGTTGTTGGGGGAGTAGTGGCTATAAGTAGCAGTCTGTAATGAAGGAGTGAAGTTGAGCCTGGGAAGGGAAAGAGACCAGGTGTTGCTTCAGTGGTTTTCTGTTGTTGTTGGTCGGTTCTTACTACACAAATCTTATTTATATTGGCAGTAAATTAAATTTGCCCCATGTCAAGTATGTTTTCCTGCGATGGTAAATGGTAAGCAATCTCCCTGTCTTTATCTTGAGACATGAGCTTTGTATCCTATTTTCTCCCACTATACTGATTAGAAAGGGAATGGAGTGAGCAGCTGTGTGGGCATTTGGCTGTTAGCAGGACTTAACCCACCTCACCTGCTAAGACTCATTAGAGCAATCTTCTATAGCTAGAAGCTCATCTTCATCTCTGACATAAGTTTTCATGATCTGTATCAGCTCTTCTCTCTTTTCCTGATACAGCACTTCTGTCATGCAGTCACAGCTCAGTAACTAAGAAGTGCCATTGCAGATGCTCGCTTTATTGGAAAGAGTGCCAGGTCTGGTTCCCCCTCAGTGATCTAAAGCACAAATACCATCTGTCCTACAGTTAAGATTACTTCAGTGAGTTTCTACATAACTGCTCACACATGCCAGATACAGAGAATCAGTCTAGCTGGTTTTTCATTTCTTTATTTGGAACTGTCCTCAAATTGCCCCATGACACATGTACAGAAGTACTGCTTCCAAATTCCTACTCGTTAAAGTAGTCAGCTTTCTCTGGAACTTCTCAGAAGAAGGCCTTGTCTGCAGTACAAGGGCTACAGGGTGGCCTGAATGCATTTCTTGGCTGTTCACTGGAATGACTCTCTCCTCAGAATTGTGGTCGTCAGAGCTGGCTCAGAGCCTTCTTGGTATTTTGCAACAGCTAGGTGATTGGCAAATAGGTACAGTGGTGAATGTCTGTCTTACAGCTGGTGATATTCATGAGGCAGGCACATGCTTTGTTCAGATACACCCAAACAGCCGTGATTGAAGCAATTGGTCCCACCTGGCTTATAGCACCCTGTTCTCCAGTGTGGTAATTGAGGCTAAACCTCTACATGTCAAGAATGCCAAGAACATACCATGGCAATAATTTCTGTTTAAAAAACAAAAAAAGGAGGTATGAGATCTTTATGCTCTGCAGAAGAGGTGATTGTATGTGGAATTTATATATCTGGTATAAGACTCTCATATTGATTAACCCTTATAATATTAAGTGGTACAGACTGGAGAATTTTGAGTGAACAGGCTTCAGGAAGATACTCAAGCCAGTTTTGTGGGACTTGAGATGCTTAAATGGGCTCATCTTTTCCCTCATAATGAAGAATAAATATTTTTTATTGTGGTCTGGTTTACCCATAGGGTTCTATTTGGATACCTCTTTAACCCACTAGTCACAGTCATTTTCCTCATCTTTTTCTTGCAACTTTATTATTTATAGATTTGCGAAATATTCCAAGGTGGAAGGAACCCACAAGAATCAAGTCCAGCTCTTAAGTGAATGGTCATACGGGGATCAAACTTGCAACCTATTAAAAAATAATTTTAATTATTATTAAAAAATAATTTTGGGGTTGGTTATTAGTGATCCTTAGAAAGTTACACTATTCAAAAGACCTAAGTTATCCCTAGTTTCATGAAGGCAGTTTTTATTCTACAATCGTTTGTCCATGATAACAGTTGATCTTGGGTTTTCAGACGTAGTCATGGGGCTTTCATTGCCTGATGTCTTAAGTGTTACTCCAGATTGTGGAAGGTCTCCTGATCCTACAGTGATCCTCTGAGAATGGCCATATCAAAAAGTGCTTGGAAGTTCACTGTATGTACACCCACAGCCAAGTGAACCAGTTTCTGTGGGTGGTGGCCAGCTTTGTACTCATCCTCTATGTTTTGAGGGGGAGGTCTCCTTCCCCTTGGTGAGAATAATTTTTTGAAAACAAAAAAAGCAGTTATTCTTTAGGCACTCTTTAGGAGTACACCTTGTTCCTGGAACAAGTTCACTGTATTCTTCAGCAAAATTTCCCAATAGGAAAATTTTTAATAAGAGTTTTCTGGATGATCTAATGAACCAGTCTTTCATTGAGACTTTTATGTTTCCTTTACATCCCCTTACGGATCATCTCTGTAAGCTCATGGCTGTGTGATCACTCCTTCAATTTTTTAGTGCTTTTGAGCTCAAATAATATTTTCTAGTGATTGTGACATACTTAAGAAAATATATCTTGAGACATATTGGCTTTCTTTATGTTGGAAAAAACTCTAAGTTTGCATTTTATGTGATTCCTGCAATGTGTGAATCAAGCCAGGAAATCACGCTGCCTGTGTTCTTACCAAAGTCACACACATCTGAGATATCAGGGGGTTTTGTTGTTTTTTGTTGTTTTTTTTTAATGTGGACAAGAAGGTTTAGAAAGTTTATTCGTCTTTTCAAAGAGAGGGTGAAAATGCCTGTGTGCGTGGTGATTTCCCCACAAGGAGATAGTGTAGTAACATGGTGGGTTCCGGATCTACTGCAAGGGGGCCAGAGATGTGATTCATGTGTATCCACGTGAGCACAAGTGTGCTTTGAGATGAGAAATGTGTCTGTCCCTGAGACTTGCAGATTTGTCCCTATAAATTCCATATGTGCTTTTGCTTTTTTTGTAAGCATGGTACCATCACCGCGGGCTTCCGTGCATGATGCAGCTCAAGTGGTTCTTAAATACTGCTTTCCTTAAGGTTTTACGTATCCTCATCAGTCAAAGCCAGTGGGTTCAGCTTGTAATGGAACATCTTCAAGAAATTGCATTCATGTGTATATTTCTAACTCCATATGAGGTCCCCTTAAAAGTTACTGGGGATTCTGAATGTGAGGAGCCAAGGACGCACATTTTCCTATTGGTGCCTCACATACACAACCTCTACACCACAATGTAGCACGTATATGCCTGTGAGTATTTCAAAGACCAAAAAAACCCGATCTTTTTAAGGTTGTGCATAGAGCAACACATTTCAAGGACATTCTGGTGACTGCTCAGTAGCTTATTTTAGGTGGTTCTGTATATTACTATTTATTTAAAAAATAAATAATTAAATGTGGGAATTAAACAGTGAATTTCAGGAAGGATACTTCTGCATTCATCCACTATTATTAATGAAATAAGTGGAATTAAGAGAGAAGAAAATTCTAATCCTGAAGAAACTTCTGTTTGAAGAATCCTACATCTAAATGTGTGTTTCTTTGCATAACAGCCATTCAGTTAAGTTTTAGAGTTGTCAATTTCACACACTGTTGCAAGAAAATGAAAATAATAAACCCACCATGAGGCTGCAAGTCTTCTAGTGACATTGGAAATTGTAATGCTTGTTCTCTTTTACTGCCAGATTTATGGTTTTGGTTTTCTATTTGGGCATTTAGAAGAACTAGGATTTCTGTTCAGTAGTAAGGCATTCTGGGACAAAGATGAAAGGAGAAACTTCAGCAGCAATCAAAATTAGAGGAAAGCTTGGACTGCAGTTATTCTCCATGGCAATGCAATCTAATTGCAACCATATTAGAGAAGTAGAGTTATGGAGGTAAATAGTTGGTGTAATATATTGAGTAATACATTTATATGTTAATATGACTATAGAAGACATTCACATTTTCTTATTTCAGCAGCTATTGCTATTTTGGCTAAAATTAAAATTCTTTGGATTGCAATACAGTATGAAAAAAAGACTAGAAAGAAGATGACTCTTGAAATTGAGTGGAAGGTGATTGGAGGTTTTTTTGAGAGGCTGCTTTGTTTCTGTTGGGGTTGGTGTCAAATCCCAGGCACCTGATAACTCTGTAAGTAAAATATGGAGTCAAAACCTGTTTTTCACTTTCCTATGTAAGACTAATGACAGCATTTGCAGCCCTTGTTGCAAATGTTTTTTCTTGCCTTTTGTTTCCTTTTGCTAGTATACAAGCAGATTCACTTTGTCTCTTCATTCCGCCTTTTCATTTGCTAGAAATGGCAAACACAACACTCAGTGGTGCCAGTTAATGGATGAATGGTTAGATCAAATAGTTTGTATGAAATGAATTCCTGTCAACTGTGATTTATCATGTTTTTTAGTGTGGATTCTGAAGATTTTCTAGCCAATAATTTGTACCTACTTAAGTTTTCTTATGTCTGTAAGGTTTATCTCTGGCTTTGCCTCTCTTGAGAATACCTAATGACACTCCTTGACTCTGTCATCCCTCTTTGCGAGTAGCAGGTTTCTGCCTTTAATTCAGCAAAGCATTAAGTTGGCTTGCCTATGTTATTTGTGTTGTAATTTAAAAATTGTGTTTATAGTAACACTTCTTTAGTCAAGAGTCTGCCTTCAGTTACGTGGAAAAATCTAGAGTCTCAAGAATAGTTTGCACCTGCCACTAAGTTGTGAGTAGACAGGGTTACCTAGAAAACACCTTGCATTTGAGGAAACCTTGCTCTGGCTGCTAATTTGTGGGCAAGCGAAGTTTTTCCAAAGACATGTATCTAAATACGCTACTGCTTGAGGATCACTGATTTCTGACCTTGTATCTTTGGAGTTTTGCAAAACAATCTAGAAATACTGACTCTTTAAGTTGTTGAGGAGGAATTGTACAAGTTATTTTCTTCCTTCAAATTAAAAGCAGAAATGTCCAAAAATATCAAAAATTGACATTTTTTCTTGCAAATTATGTAAAAGGTGACCTATGTAGACTATAATTTTTTGTGGTCTTTCAAAATTTTTATTTCAGATAACCTTGAGTTTCACATTACCTTGATGTTTTAAATGAGACATAACATAAAGAAAACATTAAGTACAAAACCACACAAGTCTACTGATAATATCCAATACAATATCCAAAACGAGAAAAATGTTTTATTCTTTCAGTGGTTTTTTGAGCTTCTTGTACTTGGGATGTGTTCACATGGTAATTCAAATTTGAATACAAGTGGGAGGTTGTCCTAAAGTAAATTAGCAACTAAATATTAATTGCAGTAGTTTCTTCTCTTATATTTTATTCTGTTACTTTTATTTAGTAAGGTGGTTCTTGTACAAACTATTATTAATCTGAAAAATGAGAGATTTAAAATTCCTTACTAAATGATCTTTTCTGTATCCCTACTAAAATAGATGTGCTACCAAATACTTTTTCCAGGTCAGTTTAACATGTCTAAAGTGAAGGTACTTCCATTACTTTCCTTGAGGAAGCTGTGACATAGTTTTATAGATCTGACAGCTGAACAATATTTTTTTATCTTCAGTTTAAAATTTTATAATCTTATATGTTAGTTAAAGCTCTTCAAACAATCTTCAACAGTTTGTACTCCTCCAAGGAGGAATAACTTACTCAAGTTATATAGGTTACTAAATCTTCCCTTACATGTCTGCCTTAGGGAGAATATTGCACAACTAGAACAATATAAACGGGAATTATAAAAATTTGACATTTATGTCTACTTTGAAGATCCCTGAAGTATAACCAAGTTGTCAGTAGCAGTAAAGAATCTAATCGGTTCCCCCATGTGTCGATTCTGTACTTGCATCATGAGCATTCACAGGTGGGAATAGCTGATTCTCTGGGAACAGGACATCTGTCATCAGAACGCTAATTTTAAAATGTGACAAGTCATCCCTGGCTCTGGAGCCGTAGCACAGGAAACCCTTGTAAAAGCCTTGTAAAAACCCTTATAAATGCCTTGACAACAGCCAGGGGAGATTAGCTGGGCTGCGTGTGTCATCTTCTTGAAGGAGCTACTTTCTCTCCCTACACTTGAACACGCTCAGAAAAAAGGTTTTTGAGCTGAGTCTGTCTTTTTTCTCGAAGACAAAATACTGTCAAATGAAAAACCAGCCAAACAAAAGCTGTCTGTTGTTTCATGTGTAAGCTGTTTCAAGATACCATGTAAATAAATTATTGGTCTCACAGAAGGAAGAGGTTAGCCCCTGGCAGAAGCAAGGAATTTATCCTCAGGGATAATGCCAGGATATTAATATTATTAAAATACTTACATATTTTAGAAAGCAGAGGTGGCCCCATTACCTTCATTCTCAGTGTGTCACTCATTTAATTCAGTGGTTTGTAGGAATGCTTTTTTATAATGGGTGATTTTTGTCTTGGAATATATTGTGAGATCTTATTCCTGGTATTAAGAGCTTTAGAGAAGAGAGTATTCACTACTATACATATCTTGAATAGGTTAATTAAATTCACTACTATAAATATGAATGCCAGTTTAAGGAAAGAGTTTGAAACTTTTAAGTTCATCTCTTGATTCCAGTAGAAAGAAAGAAAATATAATGGGGATGAATTTGCACTCATTTTTAGGATTGTGTTCTTATTTTCACTATAGATTTGCCTTTCTTGCAGTATTTTTGACAACTATTTTGTGCTGTCATTGGAACTATGATATACTTAACTATGTGCTTTGAACAATTTAGAGACTAAATAATGTAAAGTTTTTTGGATCAGATTTAATTGAACAAAAAGATTTTTTTTAATTTGCTCATATTGTGCTTGTGAAATGGTGATTTTTATTTTATTTTATTTAGGAATTATAACTATTTTGGAACATAATCTTGGAAAAGCTATCGTGGTTTTCAATTTGCAGTTAAATTGTATTTTAACTATTTGTACCCATTAATTTCAGAGTTTGTGAGAACTCAGTTTAGAACATTTTTCCTGCATAGTCTCAAGGCTTTTTTCCAGATTACCTTTTTAACTGCTGGTGTAGATTTTATTCCTCTGTGCTAATGTAACATGCCTGTTTGCTCCAGGTTATTTATGTCACTAACATTGTTTGATGGACAGGATGATTTTCATCTCAGAATAGCATAGCCATGCTAAATCTGAAGAGAATGAAATACTGTTTGAACTTATGACATGTTATTTTTGTGGTGTGTTAGTGGGTGCCATGTTTGTGTGTGTTTGGCATATAGCCTATGTTGTGAAAACATGATTTTCTGATAGAGCTAAAACAACATAATTGCACTGACAGACCTTTTGGTTGAGAGAGCACAGTGAGAAGGATTCAGATCTGAGTATTTATTCAAGGACTTCCTTAATTATAGTCTTGTAATGGAAAAAAAAAATAATAAACACTGTTATCAGGAGAATGATGAAAGAGAAATAGAAAGGGAGTGATTTCACAGTGAGTTCATAGCAGAGCTGGAATAAGATGCAGGAGTCCTGCCATCAGGTCGCATGTGAAGTGTAAATTCTGCTCACTCCCATATGTCTCATTTTCTAAGATGTATTACTTTGTGACAAATCTCATTTAGATCATATCCCTCCTGGGCAGTTTTGAAGGTGTCTGTGTTAGGCAGTGAAGCCTTGGTTTGGATACTATTGCAGTTCAGTTAAATAATTAGTGATATATATAATAATTTAATCACAGTCCATTACATATATGGTTTTTTTTGTAAAATATTTTTTTACTATTTCATTAATCTTAATATATTTATTGAATTCTGTCAGTGAGGTATTAAAAGTTTAGGATGCTTTTCTCCTTTAGACAATCCATGTTATTATTAGACAATTAAATTAAGTGATGTTTGTCCACATTCATGGCAATCCTGAATATATTTGCTTATCTATATGGGGTACTTTTATATTAATTCATTGAAACTATTGATTGGTGAAGAATCATTGTTTTAAACAAATAGTACTTATTCAGACCTAGCATTTATGCAAAACACTGACTTTCCTGTCATCTGTGTTCAAAACACTGGCAGTGTCAGCAGTGATAGCAATCTGCTCCCATGCTGAAACATTGTCAAAATCTCTAATAACTAACTTCTGTACCCTTGTGTGCTGGAGTATTTTGTTTTGGAAGTATGGTGTGGTCAGCAATATGGAACGTGGATCAATATTCTGTGAGTACCTCTTTGAATGCCAGTTCTTTGTGAAATAGCCAGTAGTTTGGGAGATCTTTGTTGAGCATGCTCAGATTCTAATTCCTGTCCTTCCTTAATATTGTTATTCAATTTACCTCAAATGCACTTTGCATCTGCTGTTCTGACATGCTTAGGTGGGAAGCTCTAGGGCTGTAACAACAATCAATATAAAATGATACATAATCTGGTTATATTATGGGAATTTTAGACCTTACTGAATTTTGTGTAGGCATCACATTCTGTTGACTTTAAATCCCAGATTCTTTAATAAATATTCTTCTTATCACAAGTAGGATTAAAAAAAGTTATCAGATGTGTGAAGACCATTCATTATTATATTGAAATATTCTTCTAAAACCAATCTGTCACTGAAACTCTTCAACACAACTGAAGAAAGAATTAAAGCAAATATTCATTTTCAAGCAGATAAGTAACCATATTGCAGCAGTAGAATACCCAAAGTATTTAATTAAGTTTCTGGTATTACAACCCTTTGTTGCCTCTTTTGCCACATTTTGTCATGGCTATAGCTTTGTGTTCCCTTTGTTTGTAGTTGCAATACTCATACAAAATCACTAAAAGTAATTGTGTCAGTTTCAACAAGCTGCTTTACAAATCTAGATCTGGTGTAGTCTAACACATTAAACACATCAGTAGTGCGGACTTGGTATTTACCTATAGAACTGTTTATAGCACTATTGAAATCTAAGAGGGATTTGCATTAATAATGAAGAAAGCCATAAAGGGTGTGTACAGATGTTTCCTAATGCAGTAAGTCTGTTGCTCTGAAGGCATATGATCACATTTGGAAAATTGCTATTGCATGTCTTGGCAGTTCATTAAAAACTGAAAACTTAAAGTTAACCATTATTTTGATAGACTAAGTTCAAGGTCACCCTTTGTTTAAATGATGTTTTGTTTTCTGTAATTAGACCATGCCAGGTGTATTAAGTATGTAATTAAAACCAGAAGGTTTGGCTAATTCAGAGTAAATGAGAATTAAATACAAGGTCGTTATTCGTCTCTAGTGAGACTCCAGAAGAACAGCGCACATGGAACTATTTATAAAACATTTTGCATGGTCAAAAATTCCTTTAGGTTGCTGTCCATGGCTTTTAAATTAAACTGCTCAAATATTTTTGCTAAAGTACCTGTAGTGTAGAAGTAGATTCCCATACCTAGTCTTGAATTTGAATGGAAATAAAATATATATGATGAATAATTTTATGGCAGAGATTTCAAAAAGAAAAAAGGGATAGTAGGAGAGCCTATGAGGTAGCCTGTTACTAGGGTGAACTTCCACTGACAGCCATGGTAGAAAGCAACTGGTTCAAAGTATCACAAATAATACCTGAAAGGGAATGGACTAGTTTCGTACTAGTGAGTTGAGTTTTTTGCTCTGTAAATACTTAGTGTAGTACAGCGATGGCAAATTTCCTCCACTGTACACAGTAATCAAACCTTAATGAAGGCAAAATTCATGATGGTATTCATTGCTTCTGCACCTCTGACCTCCCCTGAGGCCCCTGTGGATCTCCCAGTATGGGGCTGGAGTGGATTTCAAATATGGATCTGACCAGTCCAGGACAGGGTCCATGGAAGTTGGTTTAACCAGGGAGACTTCTGTGGTCTTCTGTCTCACAAGGTTGGCATTCTTTTTTTTTTCACACCATGTACATTTTTGGGAATAGTTGAAAAGAAATAAAGTGTATTGCTTCAGTTTCCTATATGCAAATTAAGTCCCTTAGATTTGTCCTACAAAAATTAAAATAGTCCGAAGCTACAGGGGTACAAAATATTTAGGTTAATTCTTACAAAAGTGATAGGTTTTTGGCGCTGGGGGATTTTGTACGGATGTTATGGGGAGTTCAATTTTTCTTTTGAGGACTGAGTTTTTTGTAGTTGTTTTGTTTTACTTATTTGGGGGGTGAGTTGTCTTTTCTTTCCTGTTGTTGTTATGTTTTAGTGGTTTGGTTTTTTTTAAAAGAAAATAAGGTTCATGCTCTAAATACCATAATTTGGAATACCGAATTACTAGATTACTTCACTGGATTCAGGTGAAACAAGGAATATCTGTACTTTGCTATTTTGAATATCACTATGCAGTTAAAATTAAAAGAACTAGATTGTTTGTTCCATGTTTTCTTCAGACTACAGTGTACTTAGAAATGCTTTTCAGGGAGACTATCAATATCTTCACTCTGTTTAAAAGTGACTGGGAACTGAAGTGTCTTAGAAGAGAAGCCAGCCATATATAAATGCAGTCACCAGAAGCTGAGCTTCATGCTTATGCTTTGTTTCCTGAGGGAGGAAATTCAAAATGCTTACACAGAATAGCTGGACAATTCCTTTTGCCATTTGTTTTTCTTTAGAGGTAGGACCAGAATTTCAGCAAGCCTGGAAACTATGACAAATGACTCAGCATGAGGGGATAATTCTTAATCTTCTTTTAAATTCCATTATCTCTTCTAGAACTTAGGCTTGTTAAATTCTCAGATGAGGAAGGAGTACCATGGTGCTGCTGGGCTGGTTTAGTTGTAGCTATGGGAATGTGATTGATATTTGGCATTACTTTCATGTCAGATTGCTGCTTATTTTTGTAAAGATACCCTTATTTCTTTTCATGGATTTGCATTCTCCATGCTTACAGCTACATAAGAAATCCTGTTTCCTATTTTCTGTATTTTTGTTTCTTAATCTTATTTTCTACTGTAAATGAGTTCATTATTTTTGCAGTCTGTCCTGACAACCTTGGATCCACAAAAGCATTCATTTCTTGGAGCCTGCTGCCAAACAATTGCACTGTGTTCTTACTACATGATAATCCTTCAGTTAATTTGGAAAATAAAGCAAGTAGTCTAAGGTGTGAATTGTCCAAAAAGCAAGCAAAGGTGCTGGAATGCTGTGTGGCCCTGGTGTGACCCGCAGCACGTGCGGGAGCTGCTGTGCTGGGTGGTACCTGCAGCAGCAGCCCGGGGCAGGGGGAGGTGATGCTCACAACTGCTGTGCTGGCATCCAGCGGGGCACTGGCAGGGGCTGGAACTGGGAATATGCAGTCCCTTTTGCAAATGTGGGTGTTGGTATCAGAGCCATGGGAATCCCTTATTCCCAAAGCATGATTTGTGGAATGAAAACTAGAGTTTTTCAGCTAAAAATCAAAAGGAGTGCCTGATGAATAAACCTACTGCGTCAGGAGTCTGGTGATCCTGCCAACTGCTTTTGCAGGATTGACTGCTTTGAAAACATTAAAAACACCCCAAAGGAAGCAAACAAAAAAAAAATAAAGAAAAACAAACACCATCACTCCCAAGAAAGCCCCAAGTAGCTATCAATCTGGAATGCAGTGTTCCTGAGCAGATACAAACATATAGTATAAATCAGAATTTAAGTAAGATCTGGTTTGTCTCCTATTATCAACAGTACTAGTTTCTTCAACTGAACAAAGGTGAAAGATTAAAATAAGACACACTCCACTTTTGAAGTTAAATGAAAACATGTTTGTGCTTGATAAAATAGGAAATGGCTGGAATATTTTATTCTTTATTTTTAAAAAAAGTTAAAGCTTCCAAGAACTTTGTATGTATGCATGTGGTTGATAATTGAGTAAGTGTCAGGTATTTAAGTGAAAGCTTGCCTGTCTTATCCATAAAATGTTTTTTTAGGAGTAGTTTTATTTTGTTGTCTGATTATGCCATCAAACTTCATGCTTTGTTTTGTCTTATACACACCTAAGCACATGGCACCTGTTGCCAGAAAATCCATGATCACAACTAACCTTTCATGAAATTTAAGTAGAGTTGTTGTGTTTGATGCATTCATGAGCATGGAGTATCTTTTTTTATGTATGAGTAATGGCTTGTATGCTTGATGTATTCTTTGAGTTTTTGTCCTTGCTGTGGTGGTTGTTATTGACTGTTTGCTACATTTGTACCTAAAAAAGCATATGTTGATTTCTGAGGATGAAAGTACAGAGTAAAAATTATTTTACTTATTATTTATTATTAAAATTATTTTACTTTTCTTAAAATTTTACTTTTCTTAATAGCAGCCATGTCTACCTGTAAAGCAGGCAAGAGATAGAATTTTGCTGTAAAGACAGCAAAACTTTGTATCAGTTTAGGGAAATCTACAGGAGCCATGCCAGGAGTTTGTTAAATGTCTTAAGACTGGTTTTGGTAATTGTCAAGCTCATGCTGACACTGGTGCTTTACAAGTTCTTATCTATAGGATTCATTAATGGAGAATTTCCTGTTGACTGTTCTGTACCAAAATTTCCTTTCTATTACTTCCTTCTACAGTGGTTATACCAGGCAACTTCACATTTAAAGTATAGGAAGGCTTTTAATTTTAGTCTGTGGGAGGCTTATGTTAAGAAGTGATATCTTACTTTTAGATTATACATATTTAAAGGTTAAACTGAGCCTTGTTCAGTCAGAGCTTTGTCACTAACAGTACCCATGTAAGACTTGTTCTATTTTCTAAATTTTCAAAGCAGCCACCTGGAATTAGTTGAATCCTTTAAATTAGCACAAATGCCAGGAGGATGTGATGAAGGGAATCTAAATACAATTGGGTTGCACTTCAAATTTTGCTTTGCCATCTGCCTTACATGATAAATACTGTGATAACTCATTGTGTAGTCCTGGATCATCTACTGCAGTGGGTGACAGTGAGTGAAAACCTCCCTTTCCCTGCTGCCTTTGGTTTCCAGTTCAGGTTGGGAATAATCAATTGTAGCCAGTCATTTTAATAATACCTTTTGACTTCAGCATTACATATTGGATAATATGAAGTAAAATTGGATGACGTGGTGTAGTCCTCATCACTAAAGAGTATCAATTATTTCAGGGGTAAGGTAGGTTTTTCTTGCGGTGCTGTAGAATCTCAGTATTTGGAGAGTTTTAGTAGGCTGTGTGGTAACTTACTTTGCAATACCAGCAGATTTCTTTCCCTGTGTTTTTTATATTCTGTAGGTCCACAGATGCCTTTCAATTCACTGGACAGAGAATTTACTAGTAAGCATTCACTTTCTGGTGAAATATCTCCTACTGAAACTATGAATGTTACTTAAGCTTTTATTTTAATTAGTTGTGTTGTTTTTAATGATAATCAAAATCTATGGTAAAAAGTAAAAGAAATTGCTTAACTGAAGCATTTTAATTAAAACTTTTTTGAAGTTTTAGGATTGTTGTCACATTTTCATCAGTGCTGTCACAACAGTTGTGGACTCTGCTATTTGTATACTGCTTTTAAATTTATTGTGGTTTTGATAAAGCAATGCTTTTGCACAGTGGTGAGAAGATGTGATGCCAAGTTGCTGGAAGCTTTTCTGAGACAAGATTTTGAATGCTTCCAAATTAAACTGGGGCTGCCTGAGCAGTTAGTTGAACAAGTCAGAACTTCAGTAGTAATGCTGAAGTAACATAATGATTCAAATTGATGACACCTGAAGCTTTTATTCCAAAGATGGTATTTCTTCCTCTTCAAAGGTGTGAGGGCTTTTTGGAAGTACAATTGGTAAGTTAGGTTGTGCTTTTTGAACTTCATTGTTGTGTAACTTCAGCACTTGAAGTGCTGGTCCCCATCTACATCCACAATTGGGCCTTATTCATATTCTTCTTACAACTGTGAGAAGATGAAATTTATATAGACAATAAATTAATATGATACTAGACTCTTGTTCTATTGGAACAGGGAAGAAATATAAGAATATAAGAAACTACTGCAATAGGTTACATTGTAAGATGACATTATAAAAAGGATTTTCAAAAGCATTTATTGTGTGGTCCACTGATTGTAACACAAGATTTACTATAGGCATTTGGCATTTAAAAAATATTGTGAAGTAAGAAAAAAGTTTACAATTTCACTTTCTAAGTCTACAAGAAATAACTGGTACAGAAGCTTTGCTTGCTGGTATTACATTTTCACTTGTTAGGTTTTCAGATTCAGTGCCATTTTCTGGTTATAGGTATTGGTATTGTCATTTTGCTGTCAAACACCATGAATCCTAAAATGTGCTGAAGATACACCATCTCTGGGTTTCTTGTAAGGTGCTGTGAATACCAGAAAGAGAAAAGCTGCTGTGTTGGTTGACCCCAGCCCTGCAGAATCCCCCACTCCTGTATTTATATTACTTGTTTACAGTTTTACACACAGACTGAATTTGAGAAAACTATTAATCCTGTTCCAGAGCTTTGGGGGAAATACTTTATATGATTTAGAAGTTGTACTGTATAAAATAAATTTTATTCACTTTGTCATAAAAGCACAGTCATCTTTCACAGAAATTTGTAATCTTCCCCCCCAAACTATACTTATCTAAAATGGGATACTTAGTCTTACTATGTACTTTCTGCTAACATTTAATCATGCTGGTGTTTCACTTTTTTATTCACCCTGTACAAAGGTTATTTCTGTGCTATCTAGCTGTATATTATTTTTCATCGGTTTCTTGAGGAAATGAGACATACATTATGGTGCTGTTTATCCTGATAACTTTTGAGTCATATTGTCCCAGTTTGGCAAAGTTTGGAGGTTTCAAAGGAAGTTAATTTGCTCCAAGTTTCAATACTACTACTACTACTACTACTACTACTACTAATTTGCCTATTGAGAAGGGGACTCCAGATTGACACCTATGCTGGAGGATGGGGTGTAGCCTGGAGCCCATAGTCAGCTGTTGTCTTTGCTGTGCTGAAAGGTTGATTGTGGCCTCAGTAGCTTAGAGCCAGGGACAGATGGGTGGTGTACCCAGGAGATGGAAGTTATGAAAAGACTGAGGCATGGCAGAAGGGGACACTGGCTCATTTCTGTTATTTCCATGTATCAGTCAAGCTGAGTCAGTTTGTCATGCTCAAAAAATGTCCAATGCCCCCTTGTCCTCCTCGCTTTCCCACCCTACACTTGCAGAATTGGTAGATTGTCATATAAGGAAGCCTGAGGGTTTCACATAGCAGGACTGGCCCTTTTGGCTATCTCTTGTTGTTAGATCAGATTTGGTGTAGAATGAAGCTTCTTCTTTAGTCTCTGGCCTTTTTTATGCTGCTCCCAAGATTCTTTTCTTTCATTAAATTGTGTCTCACCTGAACATTTTATGCAACAATTCTCTTCCTTATATAATAACTTCCAGATGTTTGCTTTATCAAATCTAAATACACCATCTTTGAGCTCCATTTTGATGCCATCTGCTTTTTGTCCTTCTTTGAAACAAGAAGGATGTAATAAGAAAATGGTTTTCCTTGATTATGCTCTCAATACAAGACAGTGGATAACATCCAAAATGGAATTTCACTAGAGAGAGGTTTGATTTTGGCTTTGTTAATTCTTCCAACAAAGAGATGTAAATGCATTGTTTCTTCTACTGTACACAAAACTTTGCATTTGACTGCTTTGTGTGTTGACTCTAGCTGTGATACAGAGATATCTGTATAACAGTTTTATTTTAGGAGAAATAAATGCGTTAAAGATGTTTTGCCCATAGGTAGGAATGTCATAATATCTAGCCTGTATGACTTCCATGTTAAACAAAATTCAGGCTGCAGGATGTTTTCTCTAAAAGGTCATTGGAAAGGTGAGGAGCAGAGGTGAAATGATATAATCTCATGTTTACATTCATTATACAGTGCAGTAGTGGGTTGACCTACAGGAAAATAGATCCTACATTTGAATTCCTTCATAACTTCCTAAGTCAATTGTTAGTTCCTTCTGCTGGAGGGAATTTTTAAAAACCATGTAAAACTGGCAGCAATTTAGCTATTACTGTATTCAGGTTTTAAGGGCTTTTGACTATTTATATCATGCAACACCACAGCAGTATTGTTTTAAGCAGAAGACTAAAAAACCCCCAAAGTAAAACAAGTTTCTATCATAATCTGTGCTAAATTTTTATCTAATGTGCTTTAGTTTTCTTAGATGTTTCAACTAATCTGCATGTAATCTCTGTTGGAGGATGCTGGCACTATGCCATACAACTACTTTTTTTCATTTTCCAATGCTAACTGCCCTTTTCTGTTTCTCCACCTTTTCATAATTCTGTCCATGAGCTTTTCTGTGCCTAAAATTTTCCTTAAGGCTAGAGCTGACACCACTTGTTCTATTCTTATCTGTTTCTATGGCATTTCATCCGTTATTGCTTGGTATTTTCTTACACAATTTTCTATGGTTATTATGGCAACATTAAATAACAAATCTGTTAATTTTCAAATCATGTGGCTTTCAAACTGCTGTATGATATTGTATTGTTGAGAAAGACGTGAAATATTTTCAGCTTTATAAAGCAAATTAATGTGATTAATTAATTTACCTTACAATTTTGCAATGTTTCTGCTTCTAGGCAACTTATTATGCACTATGATTCTACTTAGGGAAGTATAAATAGAATACATTTGTTGAAGTAAGAGAAACTGTTAAATTGCTGAAAATACTCCTTTGCTATTATTATTCTAATTGCCAGGATCTGGTAATCGTGACTGGCATTCTAACAACATCATCACCAAACAGATTAGTAGGCATTTAGTTCATAATTACTGGGATTCCTTGTGCAATACAGACCATCAAATAACATAAATAGGAACTCCCAGAATGGAAGATATTTGGAGATATTAATGGCAAAAATCAACAGAATAACATATTTCTCTTAGGTTATATTTAAATCAATAATAGATACTGATGGAGGAAATATAAACAGGCAAGTATCTAAAACTTCTGCAAATGGAGTATAAAGTCAGAATCAGTAATGAAAATGGAAGCAAGGTTACTTCTTTTACAAAATTAACTGATGGACCAGTTCCACAATTTTTTTTTTGTATGCAACATGATAATGTTGCTACTTTATTATATCTCTTCCTATGCTTTGGATTTTAAAATACTGACGTCATTATTTGCATTTTGTGTCTTTTAATGGAGCCTTTGGTGAATTTGACATTCACTGTAACAAAATAATTTTTTAAAATTTTCTCTAATGTATTTGATTTTACGTCATTGTGAATTCTCATAGTTTATACAGTATTTGTATTTTCAACTTTGTGCATATAGGTGTGTGTGTGTGTGAGATGAAGTTAGGACTATTGTAATGGAAACCCTACCTTTTCACTGGTGTCAAAAAAACCAAGACATTCCTTTCTTCATGTCTATAGGATTCTTAAATTACTAACGTAATTTCTGGGGTGATAGGATGATGGGACATACCAAGACTTGGATTGCAGTCTGATTTCAGAGACATTAAGCAGAAA